>NC_031773.1:69279829-69293412 GCF_001522545.3 Parus major | reverse complement strand
GGGGATGGAACAGGTTGGGGAAGGGGGATGGAACAGGTTGGGGAAAGGGGATGGAACAGGTTGGGGAAGGGGAATGGAACAGGTTGGGGAAGGGGGATGGAACAGGCTGGGGAAGGGGGATGGAACAGGTTGGGGAAGGGGGATGGAACAGGTTGGGGAAGGGGGATGGAACAGGTTGGGGAAGGGGATGGAACAGGTTGGGGAAGGGGAATGGAACAGGTTGGGAAAGGGGATGGAACAGGTTGGGAAAGGGGATGGAACAGGTTGGGAAAGAGGCTCAGGAGGAGCGAGGGGCTCTGCCCTGCCCATGCAGCCAGAGCCAGGGTCACCCCCGGCCTGGGGGTACAGCTCGTCCCTTCTGTCCCCTGGCCACAAGCCCCCCCTCCCTGCCCTGGGGAAAATCTCTCCTCTCTGTGCTGGAATGCAGCACCGAGGGGCAGACATCAATTCATAGCTTCTCATTTGTAACAATTCATTCTGTTCCTGCTTCAGGCCATTGACAGGTACTGCCCAATTGTAATAGGGCCACAAGCCTCGTGCTGCAGAAGCACAAATGGTAGCATGGTTACAGAGGAAGGTTATTGTGTATCTGAAATACACAACAACCTGAGAGTACATTAAATTCTTGCAGATTGTATTAAACTCTTCTCTGTTGCTTCCCCTTAATGTACAGCAGAGTCCATGTGCCACAATTTGGAAAGCCAGCTGCAGCCTTGTGATGGAACCCACGGGAGAGGCACAGATCCCACCGGGTGCCTCACGTAGGCTCCAGCCTCCTTTTCTTCAAGCTCTGACTTCTCCTGAGTGGGCTGCACCCTGCCACACAGGGAAAGTGAGAAATTTAGGGGTTTTATTTCTGTTTTCTAAATGTGTTCCTCAATTCTTTTTCTAACTCTTCCTTGAAAGGACAGTAGAATGGAAAAAAGCAGTTTTGCAAGCCCCCTGTCCCAGCATCTGCAGCCAGGTCCAAAAGGAAGGAAAATTTCTCCCACTGGACTTTGCCAGTCTCCCAGGAGCCCCTGTGAAGCCAGAGCTCAGTCAGCTGTGGCAGTACCTGGGGTGTGCTGGTGGGCACAGGCGGTGCTGGGGGCTGCAGCAGGGGGCTGCAGCTGTGCCAGCCTGGCAGCAGCTCTGTGCTGGCTGCCCCTGCGGGGTGTCCTGCTCATCTGCTGCTGCCCTCGGGGTGTCCTGGGGGGCTGCTGTGCAGCCAAGGAGGGCTCTGACACTTTGGCACCCGGTACCTTTAGCTCAGTGCTCTCCAAGGAGATGTCCCAAAGCTCAGGATCATCTGGAAAGAAGGAGAAGGGGATCCATGACACAGTACTGTGCCACAGGAGGGGCAGTAGCTCCAACACCAGCACATTCTTTTCCTACAAGCAGTGACCACTGTAACATTTAAACTGTAAAGCATCTCTTGTGTGAGTGTGCAACAGTGCTCTGGACTTCAGCAGTGTGCAGGCACCACGGTGTGTGCCCCAGATATCCATGGCTCTATTGAGGAAAGACACACCCCAAACCCCCCAGTTCTGTGTTGTGCAGTGTCACCTCAGGAACATGGCTTATCACACAGGTGTAACAACTCTGCTGAAGAGCCCAAGTGAAACCCCCATAGTGGTGGACACCATCTCCCTGCCACTCAGGCAAAGTTTGTATTGTTAAGGTCACAATCACACTCACACTTGTGTTATTCCAATTCTTCAGAGCCTTCACCCTTATGCTGTATTCTGAACTGACCTGGTTTAAATGGCAGTGCTTTAACACTTTACTTCTCATCACTCTGGCTGACCTGCAAAGAACTCCTCTTCTATTGCCAGCTCCTGCTGCACTTCTGCTGGAGTGCTGAGCTTCACGGGAGGATCAGATGCTGCTGCAGGGAGGCAACACAAGAAGAGATTAATACCAGAAATACAGAAATGCCCTTTGGCTCCTCCTTAGCAGAGCACGAGGCTGAAATGGCAGCCAGCACTGCCACCAGGTACCCTCTTTGTCCTACAGCTGGCTCAGGCTTGGAAGCAGAATGTGGGAAGTAACATTCTGTACCTGCTGACATCTGAGGAGCAGCTGTGCTACTTTAATGTGCTTTTTAGCCTGTCCTCCTTCATCTTCCTGCTCCCACACAGCCCCAGACTTCCCCATGAGCCAAGGACAATGCATCAGCAGCTCAGGCAACACGTGTTTGCCTGCAGCTACCACAGCCAAGTGCTGCAGCCCCAGCAGGTTAATGGTGCTGGCAACAGCTGCTTTAGGGTGGCTGGAAAGCTGCAGATTCAGTGATGCAGGTTTAGAGCTCTCATTCCTGACACTCTTGGAACACTGAGAGGGAATATATGACAATGCTCCTGCCTCTGGCCTCAAAGATGTGTTGGTGGCACAGCACATGAAGCTGGCCAGGCTCCTGTACTGTGGGTGACCTGTGCCTGCCAGCAGCTCTCATGGGAGCTGCCAGTTTTGAATGCCACTTCTCACCCTGTTTGCTGCTGGGACTAACTCCTGGCACCTGCTGCTTTTTCTCCATCTGCTCCCGGAACTGCTGCTGCAGCCGCTTCTGGCGCAGTTTCCTCTGGTAAGTGGCATCACACTCCATGGCCAGGGAGTCTGTGCTTCTGTCCCCCCCAGAAACACAAAGTTAAACAGGACCTCAGCAATCACATTTTGTGAGGAAGAAATTCATTAAGAGAAAACAGTAAAGAAAAACCACTGAACTAGTGCTTTATGGCATCTTTGGAGCTGTCTACATGTTTTAACAGGTTCAGTGATTTCTAATACAGCTTAAAAAACACATTTATGCCAGCAGTCTCACCTGGGAGCATTGGGCTGTTTCTGATCTGCTGTCACTACAGCAGCCTCTGTCTGGACAGGCTTACAGCCTGGTGTCACCTCACAGTGCTGTCTCCCTGCTGCGTTCTCCCTGTCCACATAGCTGCTGTATCTTGCTTTCTCTATTTCAGGCTCATAGTCCTGTATTTTAGCTCTGACCAAGTCTAACTCAGGGGGTACCTGGTAAAGGAGTAGAGGAGAAAAAAGAGAAGGTTCAGAAATTTCCATCATCGAGTTAATGAAATAAGCACTGGTTAAAAATCTGTTGTGTTTGCTCTAAGTGGAACAGTCAGTTAGAAACCTGAACTGCTCTTTCAGTACCCAGTAATTGAGTCAGTTAATCATTGGATTCCTGTGACTTTGTGTTGGTTTAATTGTCAGTGCTGCAGGGCAGATGGTGAGGTCTCCCCACACTGCTCTGCAAACGAGAACAGGTGCTGGAGATCGATGCAGGATTTTACAGCTTCTCACAGCCCCACAAGGCTGCTGCTGAGAGAGTTTGTTTCTAGCAGTCCATTTTCCTGCTTGTGCTAAAGGGCAAGGCCAGCCTGTTCTGAGTTCTGAGGAAGGTACACCACCCCAGTTTATTAAAGATGGGATGCTCTGGCTCTGTCACCTTACAAGTTTGTGGCAGTGCCTCTAACAGGCCCTGGCAAACCAGAGACCTGGGCCATCTTTACCTGGTGAGGTGTCCCTTTGGATCTGCTCCTACACTCTTTGAAGGACTGCCTTGCAGCTCTAGGCCTCTAGCAGAGTTTGGCAAGTCCTACTGTGACTGAAGGCAGCTTTGCTATGTGAGAGCCCATGGATCAGCAGTTGCAGAAGGCTTTCCTTTTCCCTCCTGCCAGCAGGCAGGTCTCTGCCTAGAAGCCTCCTGGCCCAGCTGGTGCACAGCAGGAGCTGGCAGGTGCCACCTGAGGAACTGCTTTGTGTGGGAGATGTTTGTTAGGAAGGCTGCTGGTGTCAGGAGCTCTCAGGAATGGGATGCACTCTGTGAGTGCAGGAGTGGGGGCTCTGCAGCCCCGGTACTGCACCTGCCGGGGAAGCTTGTTCACGGCTCGCAGGTAGTCCTTGTCCAGGATGCAGTTGCCAAGAGCATTCCCAAAGCACCTGAGGAACAAGAGGGCTCACTGTGACTGAAAACCCTGCATTCCCACACAGCTTCTGAAAATGTCCAAGTGCTGATCTTCACTTACTTGAGCGCTCTCTTCAGTCCATCTGTTACTGCCTCCTTTCTTGCCTTTTCTAAGGATAAGGCTTTAGACTTGAGGCCTTCACTGACCCCATATCCCACATCTTCATGGTATGACCCGTCCTGCAGAACCATTTCAAATGTAAGGGGATTTTATAGACGCAGGTGCTGTGCTTTCCCAAGCCTGGTTCCTTGCCCTTGGCTGTTTGTTCCACAGCAAGGTCAATGTTTAGGACAGCAGCAGGCCCCCTAATGCAGAGCAGTACCTGAGGACTGTGCTCTGACCCATGCAAGGACTTGCATTCACAGCTTCAGGCAATTGCTCAGCTACAGTCAGAGCCAACACAAAAAACCACTTACCTTAAGCTGAACTTTCACAAAAGCACAGACACCCACATAGAACCTGCCATTGTTGAGGTCGACAAAGTCTGGAAGGAGACGTTTTAAGTGTTAATTTATAAAAACAGTAGTGGAAAAGCAGCTTTGTCTATGAAAGTAGTTTCTTTCCTATGATCTAGTAGAAGTCTGCAGTTTGCAAATAATTTGCACAAGGTTTTATCACAGACAGCATGTCTGAATTTCTAAGGAATGACTAATTATGGCATTATCTGAAAAAGGCAGAAGTTTGAAGGATGTCAGTCCTTTCTTGACTGAAAAGGGGGAATGAAAACCGTGGTGCAGAATAGATGGAAAGCAATGAAGTTGTTCTATTTCTAGAATCTACCAGCCTGAGTTAAGAAAAGATTTCTGAAGGTGGGGTAGAAGGGAGAAGGTAATTTAAGATGCTGCTTTGACCTACTTCAACAACCAGTCTCCAGCATAAGCACAGCAGATCTGCAAACAAGGACAACACTCCCCTGGCAGGTACTATTTCAGCTATCAACATGGAAGAGGCTGAAGCTTTAAGATCATCTGAACATCATGTCATAGTTGAAAAATTTCCCCAAAGTTTTCTGTTGTAAAAACCTCAGTACTGGGTATTAGCTAGAAGAGAAATCTGCAGAAAAAGATGGGTCCCTAAAGATCAGGGGAATATTAACTGAGAATATGAACTGGTTAGAGTGTAAAAATTACAGGTGAGTATGAAAGTTGGCTCAGGACTGCTGGGTGTTAAATAGTTTAATTGTAATTACTCTTGACTGAGTGTACCCACAGAGATCAGACTCAATTAGAATAGCTCAAGAATAATCATAAACACACTGAGCATAATGACTATGACAGATCTAAAATGAAAACAGAAGTTCCATTATTATTCAATTTCTCTCATTTTCACTAACTGGTAAGACACCTGGAAGTTTCTCATGCCTCTGCCCAGGTGCTTGAAGTGATGAAGTTGTAGCAGCTGAGGTCTCTTGGTCTGTTCAGGCTGGAGGAGACTGAGGGGAGCCCTCAGTGCACTCACAGCTTCCCTGCGAGAGGAACAGGGGCAGGCACCGATCTCCTCTCTGTGCTGACAGTGACAGGAGCCGAGGGAATGGCCCGGAGCTGGGCCAGGGCAGGCTTGGGGGAGCAGGAAAAGGTTTTTCCCCCAGAGGATGTTTTGGGAACAGCTCCCCAGGGCAGCGGGCACAGCCCCAGCCTGCCAGCGCTCCCGGGCACAGCGTGGGGCTCTGGGGATGGTGCTGTGCAGGGCCAGCAGTCAGGCTTGGTGGTCCTGGGGGTCCCTTCCAATCATGCTCTGTGGTTCTGTGATGGAAACCCTGGCCCTTATCTGAGAGAATTTTCCTTCCCACTGAAACAAGAGGGAGCAAAACCTTCTTTGCCCCCCGAGATCCTTACCAACATTCTGCTGAGTGACTGAATGAGCCCAGCCATTGAAGCCAAACATTTCATTGGCCAGACTGATGACCTTGTGACCCTCGATGTAACAGACCTGAAAAGAAGAGCACATACACATAAATATCTATAAATAAATACATAGCCTTGTGCACACATCTCTGCACAATTTACTTTTAACAGAGATTACACATATCATCTTACACTGAGGAAACCCAGCTGAATTCAAGGTTCAGATAATGTGAATAAAAGGCTGATGGTGCAGCTTCAGGTGCACTCTCTTCCAGCAAATGTGTTGGGGATTAATATAACAACAAATATGACTTGATCAACAGAAGGCAGAGTGAGCACTAAAGATGGCAAATGCAGCCACTATTGTATAATGTTTCATATAGTCCAATTCTGGGAAAAAATAGGGAAAACAGCTCAGTGTTGCACAAGTAGATAAATATTCATTTGCAAAGGATGAAATACTGAAAAATTGTCTCTTTTTAAGTGTAAAAGGAAAATCTGTGGCTCAATGAAAGCCAGAACTTATGCCATGCTCACTTTCCATTCACATCTGCATAGTAAACTACTAGAGGGAAATAAACTTCAAAAAAATAAGGAGTATTGTACCAATTTAAACCCTAGTTTTCCTGGGAAAAAATGGAGTTGAAACATGATGTTTGTTCCTACCTTTTGCCCTCCTCCTGCCTGCCGGCTGCTGATGTAGTCTGGGCCCAGCCTCTGCCGCAGGGCGTGCTGGATAGCTCGGTACTCGCCGGCTGTGTACTGATACTGGGCAAGAACAAGGCAACACATCTCACTCTCCCTCTTCCAGCTTCCCTCTTCTCCCAAAGCACTGCCCTAGCCCAGTCCTGCCAACCTGGGCATCATCCAGTTTTTGGAACTGGGATGTAACGAGGCAAGGAAAGGCAAGGATGTGGCAAGGACACACCTACACACACGAGACTGTTCTTTTTTCCTCTTGATGGATACAGGCATTAATTACTGTGCTGCAGCAATTATTTTTCATTAATCATCCTAGCCACACACACGTGTAAGTTTCTACTTTACTGCTCTAAACCAAAAGGTGGTGTCTCTGTGTAACAAGAAAAGTGTATTTAAAGACTCCAACAAAACTGAAGATTAACTGTACTCCACTGGCACATGTCACCAGGGCAGGGAGGACAGCAGCTCAGGAAAGCAGTCAGAACAGGAATTTCTTGAGCTATCCAGTTTCTTTGGGTAACTCCAACATCACTGGCATCATTGGAGAGCACCAGCATGATGGGAAGCCTAAAGTGTTGTAAGTTTAGGTTTGTCTTAGTAGAAATCCAATTTCCAAAATGTAGCGAAACCTAGATGTACATTTAAAGATTTGAGAACTAAAAAGCTCGTGTTTTTACAGCCTGAAGTGAGACAGAACAGAGGTTTCACCACTTAAATCATAAATATTGTGTATGCATGTACTGGCTTGCCCTAACAATTCAGCAGAACACAGAAACTTCTAGTGTGTGTGTGCCATATAAATTCCAACTCCTGCCAAACCACTCTAATTTGTATTTAGTTCTATTTAAACTTAAGAGTGAAAGCTTTATCTTTTGCTGACTCTAGAATGCAAGCCTGTAACCAAATGCATAAGGAGAAAGGGAGAATGCAGAAGCATGTGCCACATTCAGGAACTGTGTAGAAATGCCTATCATGGAGAGGAGAATTCTGTTCAATCCAGACACAGTTTTCTTTTTTTAAAATTGTTTTACAACTTTTCAAGATTATTTTTTAATAGCTGAAAGTAGTTGGCTTTTCCTGTGCTGAAAATATGTGTAAGCATGACTCAGGCCATCTGGGAATAAGAGAGAATAAAATGAGACCCACTTTTAAGGTTTAAAAGATTTGAAAACCTTTTGAGAAGAATCCAGAGCAGTTTATTATAACTCAGGCCATGCCAAGACTATTGCAGAGAAAAAATGTGAAGTACAATAGGGTGTAGCACGATTCCAGCCTTCCTGGACCCAAGTTTAAAAGGAATAAGCATAAAGAGCAGATTTCCAGTAGTGTGAGCATGCAGCTTGCATTTCCCTCTCGGCAAAAGGAGCTGACCTGTCCAAAGGAAGCCACAGAGTCCCCAGTGTTGGAGCTGCTGCTGCTGCTGCTGCTGTAGCTCTCACCATCCTTCCCCTGGCTCTCAGGCATCCCTGGAGATGAGAGAAAATAGAATCACTGAAGAGAACAGAACTGCCAGTCCATATGAAGACATGGCAAAAAGCTTATTCTAAATATCACACTGGTGAAAAATGATAAATGTGTGTTTTTTCCTTTTAGGTAAATGTGAAGGCACTGTACCATGCCAGGGAAAGAAAAAGAAAATAATTCCTTCTTTTGGATCCTTCAGCACTGTCCTCCTGCACCACTTTCAATATCCACTAATACTTTGATAAAAAGTAGGGACAACTTTGTAAAACTTTACTCAGCAATGCCCTGAGTTGTCAGTTTTATTTTAGATTGCTGTTTAGTCTGTAATCACCCTGCCTGGTGCTATATGGTGCCACACAAACTGTGCAGAGCTGAGAACCACAGGAGCTGGCAGAACTGGGAGAAGTGGTACCAAGAGTTCAGTAGATGGCACCCTTTTCCAAGCCAGTAGCCAACACCTCCCAGCACTGCACGGCCACTCCCCCCTGCCCTGGGGAGATTGTGGATCCAGCTGTGCCAGGGGCTGCAGCAGCACTCCCAAATAACCCACACAGAGAATCTTTCATTGCACTTGCACCACTGCTGAGCACAACCAAAAGCCCAGCACACAGACTTCTGTAGGCAATACAAATACAAGACAAAATCAGACATACAAGACAGCTGGAGATAGCAAAACAGTTTGAGAAAGCCTAAAATCCTCAGCAGATAGCATGATTTGCCAGTCAGTCAGCACTTGGCTAGTACTCTCCTTTGCTAATGAATTCCAGGTGTGGCACTTTTTAAAATAAGTTGTTTTTCCAGTCTCTAAACAAGAAATCCAAAGTTTACTGAGGGCTTGGCAAACAATTTTCAGAAAAAGGATACCAGTTGTTTCCTTGGCAAGCGTGAGCACTGGCAATTATGCCAAGTGTAGCTAAAATTCTCCTTAATTTTGGTTGGCTAGAATTATTCCTCTTCAGTCCCAAACTTGTATAATTGTACAGTGTTCACACACTTGAATGTGTTTCAATCAGAAGTTAGCAGCAATTTGTAAATACGTTTGGCTTTGGAAAAAAGCAAATAGAAAGCAACATTACCAGGAGAAACACTTGTGATTTAAGCAGGCTATTTCCTCTGCTCAGCAAAGAGTTCATTGCATGGGGAGGGAGACAATCACAGAGACATAAATAGTGTGTGTGGCCAAGGGAATTGAAATTTGAACAATACTGTTGCCTCCACTCACACCCCCAAACTGCCTCAATCAGATCTTAATCACTGTGAGCCCTTGGGAAGAAACAATGACTGAAATGTCACTTGCCTACAAACACTATGACCAATTTATGCAATGTAGGTGGGTGCCACTTTGATGCAAAATTGCTTAATACTGGTCTTAGTTAAAGTTCTTCAAGGTTTTTTATGGTGTGCAGCATTATCAGTCTGAGTTTAGCTGTCAGTGCTTTGTATTCAAATGAGGTGTGAATCCAGGTTGAGTGATGGAGACACGGGATGCCAGTTTAGTTTCAGGCTTTACCTGCAAGAGCAGCTTCAGCTGACAGCCTTGTTTAAACCAAACCCTCCATCAGAGCAATGTTGGGGGGTTTTGCAGCTGGGGAAGTGCAGCACAGCCAAACCCTGTGTCTCAAAGCAAATGTCTGAGCATTTCAGAGTGACAGGACTTCGATATCAAAAATTATTAGAGTAGGAGCTGGGAAGAGAGAGGAGTTAATTCTGCAAATGGAGCTATAAATCCGTCTCAGTGCCACAGCCAGGGAAAGCAAGGTGCTTCCATTCCTCACTGGAATATGATTTCCTCACTGCCCTGCCCTCTCCCCACAATGTTTTAACTCACATGAAACATTAATGCTGAAGTAGATAATGAACTGTTGACTGGAGTGCCCAAGAGCCCCAGACACCCTCTGTGGTAGGAGGCTGCCTGACTCATTAACCAGTGTTAAAAAATGCCCTATTTTTAAACCAGAAAGACTAAAAATTCAAGTTCAAGTATGCATTTGAATATGCAGGAAGATGCAAGCAGTTTATCAGTTTAAAGGCACCTAGGAATTTGTCATGGGGTAGCTATATAATTTACTATCTCTGGGACAATTATTTATTATTTGCAAGGAATTCTTTGGAGTTTAGCTGTCATGTTCTCAGAAAGTTTTTTTGTCACTGAGAAAGAATCCACACAAGACTAGAGGTGCTGCACTGTGCTCCAAAACATTGCCTTGACACACTAGAACAGGTAAAGAAACTTAACACCTTTTACTACTACCATATTTTGATCTTGTCATTCAAAATTTGAACAGATTATGTACATAATCAGAAAAAAAACAATCTCTGTTTTGGGAAATTGGATATGAAATACTAATTATCAACAAGCACTCTACAAGTAGGTATTTATTTGCATGGTAGTGAAATTGAGCACTGTTCAGAAAAATGTGTGTGTACACAAATTCCTGTGCAAGAAATAAACCTATCTTACTCCAGATTCAGAAAATCCTGAATTTAATCTGCTTTGGTCTGCTGAGTAAAAGTCTTCAACATTCTTCCAATAAATGCAATTCCACTGAGCCCAGCAAGAGCAAAGATTTAAACAGACATCGACAAGTGATTCAGCAAGCACTAAAGATAATGCCACATGTTTAACCTAAGCTTTGTATTACTCTGATAAAACATCCAAAAAACTTTACAAGTTTTATACTTCTGTGGAGTTTTCTTTCCTCTGGGAAACTCAAACTATTTTGTAAGTTGATTTTCCTGTTATGCAAAGGCTGTTTGAACACACAGCTGAGTGTGTTACACTCTTTCAAGTGTAATGGAGCAGATGTTCCTAATCAGGACAGGCCTGTGCTACTGCACAGTTCAAAAGAAGTGGAAAAGAGATAATGCAATCACTTGTGGAAAAGCTGCACACAATAGAAGTCCCCAGTTTTGATTTCTGATATGGCTAGGAATACAGCCTTGATGACTTGAGAAAAGCAAGGTAATGTTCTGTTAACTTCAACAGAAGGAAATATACTCACTGGTGGGTTAAACATGGAAATGCAGGGGCAGCTCAGGAGACTGGGTGTCTGCTGCAGACTACAGCTGGTCTCTGGTGCTGCCAGTAGCTCTTTCATGCCCCTCACTCATTCAGGCCACATTCTGTAGCAGGAGAAAAAAAGGTATAACAGCATGTTTGAGCTCCCTGGAGTAGTTAAAACATACTTGCTTTCACGGCATCCAAGCACCACTCTGACAGCTGCTGCTCAGTTACAGCAGGTGGACACCTCCACCCAGTCCCATTTATTCCACTGCAATCTCTGTGGCTCCAAAAGCACAGCTGAACTCTGACTTATCAGGCACTGCTAGGTTTACTCTTGGCACATCTAGGATCACAGTCCTCCCTGCACTGAACAGAAAACACTAATTCTGGTTCCACTTTTTAAACATTTTAATGAGCACAGGGTAAAGCTCTCTCTTCCTTTATACAATTTTGGAAGAGTAAGAGTGCACTTGTGGGGGTGTGTTTCAAAAATTTAAGATTTTTTGGGTACACCTAACATCTGAAACAAAACCTACCTGGCCAATGCCTGTATTTTTGGAGGACAGGATGAGAAACTCGCCGTTTCCTGTCATGGCAGCCCTTACACAGCTGCCACAAATTCACTGAACATCAGTGTAACTGCTGGAAGTTGTTCAGGGGCCTGCTCTCCCAATAATTACAAATCCAGCCCAGACTGCTTAGTTTTTCATGTTTTTCAAATCTTCCTGGTTATGCCTCCAAAGACTTTCTGTAACAGCAGTGGTGTGTGTCAATTACTCCTTTGCCATGTAATTTTGTTTGCTGTTTTCAAGTCCACTGCCTGTTGCAATTTTTGCCTTACAAATGGTCCAAAAAAGTTTAATTGGTTAAAAATGCACCAACAGCATTCTAAGAAACAGGTCATTCCAAACAATTCTAAATTTGAAATACCTTTGCTTTCCAAAAATATAAATCCTGTTTCATTTCCCACATTACTCAGTTCCTTTGCATTAACTCACAATGTGTATAAAAAATATTTCATTAAAGGGATTGGCTGGTACTCCTGCACAAATAACCTTTTTGATATTATATAAAAAAAATTAAAATCCTCATCACAATGAACAGTGACCAAGGGGTAGCACTGAAAGAAAACAACTCTGTCATGCTAGGTTTTTTTCCAGCTATGAAACAGTGACACCTCAGAGTCACAAAACCAAAAATGAACAATCTGCTCTTCAAGGAGCTTTACATCCATGCAGGCAGAGTAAAAGAAAAGAGCCTGTTCTGGAGACCAGGCCAGGCAGGAATATTACTCAAATATCATCAATTATTTACGTGGGCACTTCTTTCTAAAAGCCTGTCAGATTGATTTATCACCACATCATTTATGTACGAGTCACTTCAGCCCTTGCAAGGCAGAGACAGCAGAGTTTTGAACCCAAGAGTAATGGTTAAGGACTTGCAGGGAAAAGCAACCTGGCCAGTTGTGAGCAGAAAGCCTGCAGATCTCCCAAATGCAATTACCAGGCAAGCAATTAATCCAGCCTGGAAACGAAACCATCTGAACCCTGCGAGCACCGTGGGAGATCTGTCAAACTGTGCAGCACAAACCCCGCAGAGATCACAGGCACAGATGACACTTCTGGCACCAAGACCCTATTAACATGACACACTAATTAAGCTGGGATGAGAAACCTAAAGCTCTTAGGCTCTGTTTTGCTCCAGGTTGACACTTGCTTATGGTTAAATGGAAAATCATTTACACTTGAAATTGGCAAGATACTTGAGGCGCCGGTCTATTTCCATCCTGTAGCCTCCTTAGCCAGCAATATAACTATAAATTATCTCTTTTTTGAGGGGATATCTTTGGCTTGACAGAAGGACTCAGGTAGTATAGCATGCACATATATGCATTACATTATTCTACAGAAATTAATTTAAAATGGACTTTCTGCTTCAGCACTTGAAAGGGAAGTTCAAGTTATCGAGACCTCAGTGGATATCAGCCTGCCAGAGGTCTGAATTATAATAGAAACGGTAATTATAATATAAAAAATGCAATAATATAATAATATATAAGATATACAATACAGGTAATATGTAACATGATGAAACAATATAGCACAATCACAATATAAGCCGTATTCATTGCAAAGAGGTGCTAATTTAAGCAGTGATAATTCACATGTCAGTAAGTGCCACTCCTTGTGCAGTCTGGCAGACCTGACCCGTTTGCCACAATCTTTCACTTTAGTGTTCCCTGGGAGTAAGGGCTGAGGAAGCCAGTGCTGCTGTTGGCTCCTTACACCCTGAGATCATAGCAAATCCAACTCGGAAGGATTCTTGATGGGGTCAGGTGCTGTCTGCCCGAGGCTCCCTCAGGAAACACCGGCCCCGCGCGCGCCCCTCGCCCGCCGCCCGCAGGGGAGGCCCCGGTTCTGTGCCGGGTTCTGTGCCGGGTTCTGTGCCGGGTTCTGTGCCGGGTTCTGTGCCGGGTTCTGTGCCGGTTCTGTGCCCGGTTCCCAGGCCCCACCGGGCCCTGCCCGCCGTACCTGAGCCCCGCCGCGGTCCGTTCGTAGTTCCCGCCCGGAGAGGCCGCTACGGCGCCGGAGAGCGGCCAAACTTCCCTGGGGGCGC
>NC_031773.1:69272051-69279169 GCF_001522545.3 Parus major | reverse complement strand
TTCGGCCGTGCCTCGCACGGGCGGTCATTGCTGCTCTGCCCATTCCCCTTGCCGGCCCCGGCTCTCCGCCCCTCCTCGTTCGGGCTGCCCTTGGGAAGCGCACGCTTTTGTTGTCTCAGTCATCTCCTCCGAGGTGCTGCTGAGCGCTGTCTCTGGCCAGAGCTCGCGGCCGTGCTGGGTTTGCTGTGGTTTCTCCGTGAGCGCTGCCTGGTCAGTTCCGTGTATTTTACTGCATCTACTACGAGCAGCGTCAGCTGACACCGTGCTTTGTTTCTGAGTGTGCTGCCATCCTGAAGCCTGGCTCGGGAATTGCTGCCCTTCCACATCTGTCTCGTTTGCAGCCAGAGAGCTGAAGGTTAATTGGGAAGCCCACGGTTTATTTAACCTGGATTGTTGCATGCGCTCTGCAAGTTTCGCGTTCTGGTTTGTGCTGATCCGGTGTGGAATGGTTTTAAGGGAAGCCCCGGTGGAAATGGGAGATGCAAAGACATAAGGAAACACCTATGGAGGTGCTGGTGGGAAGCAGTACAGGAGCCGAGAGAATGGAAGCAAATGGATAAAAATAGAATTGTTCCAAAGAACAATGTGTGTTTTGCGTTTTGGGGGCCACGCTCAAGTATGCAGGGTGGTTGTAGCTGGATAAGGTGTTACCTGAGATCCAACAAGCACTGAAACTTGTGTGCTTTGGCCGAGGGGTTGTAATTCTCAAACAATGGCCAGCTGGGCAGGGATGTCTGCAGCAGTAACCTCCAGCAGCTGTAACCTCCTTTGCTCCCTGAGATTATTGCGTCTGTAGCCGTAGGTGGCTGCACACACATCCCCTCCTGAGCCACGGGCTGACACGGCTCTGGCCTTTGTGCTGGAAGCTGCTCTCATGTGTGCCCCAATTCGGGGTCACTCCGGAGTCTGCACCCTTAGAGCCGTTCCGAATAGGATGGGCACAGAGAAATCACCGCCCATGCTGCTGGGACTAGAGTTGGTAGTAAAATAGGGGATGTTTTTCGGCAGTGATTATTTAGTTAACAGCTGTACTGAATGTAGTTCAGTTCTGGAAGCACAGTTCAGAACTTTATCCCAGAACAGCAGTTCCCAGAATAGTGGGGTCTGTGCCTACTGTATCATCCATGAATTTGGAATTGTCTGATTCCATCAAGCTGCAGGAGGGGCTGCAGCTACAAAAAGGTTGGGATCTGCTGAATGAAATGTGATTTTATCATAATCTTTGGTGTAATTTGAACTTCTTGCACCACTTCTGGGAAACCAATTTAACTGTAATGAAATCACTGTTGGGATGTTAGCAGAAGCCTGAACTGAAGAAAACCTGCTCTCTTGGGCTGTATTAAAGCATCATGTTTTTTATAATTTTTAGCATTCTTTTTGATCCTGTCATGAGCTTTTTCTGAGATTCCATTCACGTAACTTTTCATCTGTAATATGTGGCTAATGGCATGATTAGCAAAAAAGGCAGGTTTGGTATTTATGTGGCCTTTTCCTTTTACTGAATTGCAAATCTTGGCAATGAGAGAAACCCTGGCTGTGTTTTTAGGGGGCTTTGGTATTTAGTGGGTTCTTTGTTTTTATTCTTTAATTTTATTTTTTTTTTTGTTTGGGTTTTTTGTTTGCTTTTTTTCCTTTGAACCTGCTGCTTTTTCAGTTCCTGATAGCAGTTATGTGTGCTGCTGTAGGAACAGAAGTATTTCACCATGTTACCCTAACCAGTGTTGAGTTCCTTGCTGCTATTCCTTACTTTGTGGAGCAGGATAATCTCCCATTGTTATCTCTCATCCCCTCACCCCTCCCTCTTTTCCAGCCTGTTCTGAAAACCTCTCTGGGGTGAGTTTTGTTACAGCTCTCACCTGGCTAAGCCACTGGAGAGCTGCCTTCTGTTTGGAGGGTCTGGCTTGCTTCAGCTGGGTATGGTTTGGTCAGAAGTGTAAACGTGGAGGGATGCTTGTGGCTTTTTAAATAATAGAATTAAACCCAGAGAGGGAGTTCTTGACCCTTGCTGGCCACCCTGCTGCAAGAGGGAGGCTGGAGAGGAGAGGAGAATAGGGTCCCATCCATTGCTGCCTGTTGAAGGCAGTGGGGCAGGAGATCCTGGGAAATGCAGTGCTGATGTCGCAGCAGGGATGCTCTCTGGCACGTGCCTTGTGTCAATATGGGTGCTGCTGTCAGGGTGAGGTTATGATGGAATTTCTGGAGCTGCTTTGCCTTGCACTGGGATGTTGCCCTTGGTGACTTTAGGCTGGCTGTGTGGGGTCACCAGTGCTCCTGGGCATTTCTGGGCTGCTGAAATACCTGCAGTGCCTTTAACATTTTGTTTCTGCTATCAGGAAGTTACATGCCACCTATGGGAAAGAGAGAAACATCCTTGGATGCAATCACATAATACTTACTGATTTTAGACTCTAAAATGAGCCTACAAACTCTTCAGCCATACAGTGACAGAAAATTACCAACCACAGGTCTTCAGTCTTCTAGATTAGAAGAGCCAGAGTTACTTTAATCAGTTTATCCCTAGGAGGTGATATGTGTGATGTAAGTGATATGTTGAAGTTCTGATACCTGTTGCTTTTTGTGTTTTGCCTTTAAAAAGAGGACGTGATTATTTTTTTTCTTCACATCTGCTTTAAATTTAGAAACTTACAATTATATCCCAGTCACAGCACAAAAGAAATCCTGGTGCACCTAGCCAGACTCCCTACACGTGAGTAAATAAAAGTTTAGCTGAAATATATGTATTTATAATAATAAGCTTTTTTTTTGTGGTCTTGTTTTTTGGGGAAGGGAGAAAGGAATGGAACTGTGGTGGTGGCAGCAAACCCTTTATGTTGTTATTTTGGATTTAAGGGTGTTAGAAGAAACAAAACTTGCTGGGAGTTAGAATATGAAGGGAATTGTGTACACACGAGAGAGAAACTAACTGGGAAACTGATGAATGAATATTTCTGGCTGTCATTTACAGAGCTGCAGGTGGTGTTTGCTGGGTGGGATACCTTCAGGAATGGGAAACAGAAAGGGGTCTGAAAAGGACATCAGGTGGTGATTTAAAGTGTGTGGGTTCCATTTCTGCTAAGCTTTCAGGTGTAACAAGTGTTTAACAGCAGTGTCACTGTCTGGTTAGGAACAAAACCCTCCCTTGACAAATGAATACTGGTTTTTTTTTCCCTAAAACTGCTAGTGTCAGGGTTGACAACCTGCCTTTTACAAAACATGTTTTTTTAATATGTCAAAGTCACCTGAAGAATGGTGGGGATTTCTGAGATGGTTTTCTGGGACGATTTCCCTGCCTGTGTATTTGGGGGAGAAGGTATTAATTCACATTTTGTGTTTGGTGAGACAGAACAAGGGCTCTGTTACACTCAGTGAACCTGGCAGATGTGCAAGTAGGTGAATTTAATTTAAAAAATACAAAACAAACACCACCACCACCATCCCCCCAGCTTTTAAAAAGGATTGGATAGAAACAGATGGCAGCATTTATATATGTGCTCTTTAGGAATGAGACTCAATCCTAATATGAACGATTTGGTTTTTGTTTTACTTCTCTCTTAATTTCACATTCATCCTTTTTGCTTTTTTGGCCACAAGGACATTTTGACCATCAAGCCTGAATTCCATGGGTTCAGTGCCTCGTGTCCAGCACTGGGTGGCTTGCAGTTTCCAAAATCAGCTTTCTTCTGTCCTTTTTGTGTGAAATAGTCATTTCTTTAACATGAAAAGTAGTGAGCCTTCCTACCTTCCAAAACTAGCCAAACCTAAAACAGCCCTAAGAGACAGAGGCTTCATACTTTTTATCCAAAGTCATGGAGCAACCATAGGTTTTGTAGCTGTGATGTGGACTAGGAATAACAGGAATTCATTTTTTCTCTTGGTTAGCACACCTCCTAAGTTGTGGGGACTGACAGTGGTCAAATAAGAGATTTTTAGGCTTCAGGCATTAGTTTGAGCCTGTGGGAAGCTAAGTCACAGAACTTTCTCACTCTGGCCTGAGAAATGATAAGGAAGAACCCAAACAATCCTTAGAGAAGGAAAACAACCTTTGCAGGAGTTGTTTGTGCCTTGTTGTTTACTTGTGACATTGAGGGGGTGTTGTTCCTGACTGTCCAGTGATGGTGATGTTGTTTTCATGACCAATGGGTTTTACCTTTTTGGATCTGTCTATAAAAGAAGATCTGAAGAATAAAACTTGCTCTCTTTTGCAACCAAGCCAGAGAGTCTGTGTCGTACTTTTGCTGTTCCTAACACAGTGTGACACTAAGTTGTGAATTGTGTCAGTTCTCTCATTATACCCACTCTTTGGATTCCTGGCAGGGTTTTCTTGGAATATAAGCTTTTCTTGTTTTGGAATTCCATCTTTCCTACCTGTCCCCCCCTCTGTTCTGTCAACTCTGCAGTCTCTGTCCTACGGTGTAATCCAGACGTACTCACCATTAACTATTGGGGTGTGAATTATGTACATGGCAACACTTGCTACCTCTGTTAATGAAGTCTAATGTGTCTGCTGCAGACCTTTATCAGATTAAATGCCTCTTGTAAAGGCTGACTTTGCCTTTATTATGAAACTGCCATTCAAAGCTTTCCTTGTGCACCCAGGACTGTGTGTGGGAGCTGCTGTGTGCAGCTGAGGGACAGGAGGGGTCCCTGGGCTGGGACATGTGCTTGTGTCTGCTCTGTGGTCCCACTGCCCCACTCCTGGCTCTCAGGCACTGATGCTCTTAGGGAATTGGCTCCATGGATGTTGCAGTTTGTCAGCTGGTGTCAGTCCTGAACAGAAATCACAGCAAAGAAATTCACAGGACTTGCTGGAGGCTGCAGGAGGTACTCTGAAATTCTTTTTGTTTTAAGAAATGCAGGTTGGATTTTTCCTGTATTTCTGCAGCACAGCTGTGTGTAGTTGGTTGCTTGCTTATTTAGAATTAGCTAATGTGCAATTAGTGTTTGTCTTGGGAGACATGAAAGGCATTATTAATTTATGTGACAGAGAGATCTTCCAGAAGGTTACAAACCTATTTTTTTTTTTTTAATGAATCTTCTGTTTTCTGTCAGCTGCAGCCAGGAGCACCTGCCCTCAGCCACTGGTTCCCAAAAGCCATAGGTACAGGGGCTGAGTGTGACAGCACTGCTAGACACAGCTCATCTTACTGGATTCTTTATCCTGAAGTTTGATGTTCAAGTCATCCCTCCAGAATTTCTTACATTTCTGCTATGCCTCAATATAGCTTTTATTGAAAACCAGCAGATCTTCTGACAAGACTCGTGTTCCTGCCCTCTCTGGTGCCACAATTGCCTTCCCAATAAAACTCTGGAGTTGTGCAGGTGCCTTTTGACTGTGCTTTTCACATGCCAGGTCCTGATCCTGGCATGTCTCGAGGAAAACTGGGTTCTCCATTGCTTTTCACTGCCTAGGACTGGGCTGGTGTAAGGAAACAGGTGGGTTTTAGTTGCTACAGGTTGCACTGCAGTACATTAATTGTCTGCTGCCAGATTATAAACATTTCCCACCGTTGATGGTCTCTGAGTTGTTTTGGACAGTCACCTGTGAGCTTAGAAGACATTTTTCTTAGCTGGCATTTCAAGCAGGGTGTGATGTTACCTATTTTAAATATTTCATACAGAAAATGGGTTCATAACTGTCCTTTCCCAAACCTTTTTCTTCAGTATTGGGTAATTCTTGCCTGTTCTTTTTCTGGTAGTCCTCCTTACAAGTTTTTCCATAATCTCTAGATAGCATTTTCAACTTATGCTAAAGCAGGTCAGGTCTTTGTGCCTGCAAAGGTGCTATGCCAATTTAAATATATAAAAATATACATATAAATTTTTTACTTGGGCTGATGTAATTATTTTTTTATCATTTTTAAATTTGGCTTGCATATAGGATGCTCTTTGAAGTTTTGTTCTCTTAATGAACGGCAAACAAGAGAATTTTGTTTCACAATTGTGAAGTTCTGCAGGCTGTCTTAAGGAAAAATGGTTTAGCACTGGCTTCAGCTGCTTTGTTTTTTTAAACTCTTTGTGTTGGGAGTGTCTTTTTTTTTTTGTAATCTTGGGTAAGGGTTCCTGTATCAGCAGAAAAAACAAATGTTCTTGAAATCTACAGGAGAATTTGCCAAGGGAAGATGGTCAGTACATTTAGTACATTCACAGTGGGACACTGTTCCTTGTGCTTCCCACCATCTTGTAGGGTTAAGGGATGATTTATTTGTGACTAAATTTAGTCTCAGTAGAAGAGGAAAATGGGAACAGTGCTGTATGTTGGCCTCATGGAAGATAAGAGACCATACTTGTGAGATTCCCAGTAAAATGCTAGTGTGGCTCAGAGTATTGAAAAACTGACATTTCTGGTTATGATATTATCTGAAAGAAGCTTCCATATACTTTTGCTTGGACTCTGAGAGGGAAACTGGAATTATTTCTTCTTCCTGATTAATTGGTATTGCAAAAAGAACAGATTTTTTTGTCACTTCCCTCACTTTATTGTTTTCATGAAAGATTTTTTCCTAGTGTGAATAATGTTAATATCTGTTCTTACAGCAAAGTGATATGGTCAGTGATAAATGCTACTAGGGGAAAAAGAAAAGAGTTAAGATTTATCTTGTGATTCTTTTTTTATCTTGAACTGTGGCAAATCTGTATCAGTGGAAATACTGAAACTGGCTGCACTGTGTGGAAGAATGTATTTAGTTAGTAGTTGAAATATTCAGTTTTGAAGTCTAACAATGCTGTAGTCAGAGTTGTCATTTCAAGAAAAATACTGCAGGGTTACATTTGCTTGTTTCCAAAGAGAACTTTTCATCCTAATCTTCTGCTTTTGTGAGAGAAGTGAGGGCAGTGTGATGCATGGCAGCAATAGCAGAGCTCTTCTCCCGGAGTTCCAGCTGTGCCAGCTCTGGGAACCCTTCCCATAACCCTGATCAACAGCAAATTCCAGTGCCTGGCTTTCCTGGCTCGAGTTATTTGATGTTTCTGGAGCAGCAGAGGGGCTGGTGCCTGCCTGGGCAGCAGAGCTCAGAGCTGAGTGAGTGCTGGGCTGCTGTTCCCAGCTGAGAGCTGCCCAGGATGTCCCTGCCCAGGATAACCTGCAGTGATACCTGTTCTGTCCAGGATAACCTGCAGTG
>NC_031773.1:69256776-69271791 GCF_001522545.3 Parus major | reverse complement strand
TACCTGTTCTGTCCAGGATAACCTGCAGTGATACCTGTTCTGTCCAGGATAACCTGCAGTGATACCTGTTCTGCCCAGGATAACCTGCAGTGGTACCTGCCCTGCCCAGGATAACCTGCAGTGATACCTGCCCTTCTCAGGATAACCTGCAGTGATACCTGCCCTGCCCAGGATAACCTGCAGTGATACCTGCCCTGCTCAGGATAACCTGCAGTGGTACCTGCCCCTCTCTGCTCTTCCCAGGGACACTTCCCTTTGCTGCAGTATCCAGAGCTAACAAACAGTCTGCTAACACAAGGAGAAGGCTGTTCTCCATGGCAGATTTTCCATGTTGAGGGTGAGGGACTCTCTAGAGATGATCTGAAACCTTTTGAGCTCCTCAGGTGTGTTGTTAGGACTTCACCAGGTGATATTTCTGTGTGCAGCAGTGATGTACCTCCAGCAGCTGTTAAACTTAGTGGGTTTGGGGTGAAGTCCTTTAAGTGAAACACACAAATCTGATTTTTTGGTTCAGGTTAAACTCATCTAAAGCTGTTAACGAGTGTTTGCCCTGTTTTGCTGCAGGGAGTTTTTAGCAAGTGAATTAAGAGCTGTGATTTGGATTAATTTTCAAGAGAATCCTAATGAATGCCAGCTCTCGGTGGAATGTACTTTATGCAGTGTCTAAGGAATCATATCTGACTTGTTTTGAGTGCTCAAGTGGTGTCACAGCAGCATTTTTAGCATTTTGACATGTCAAACAGCGAGGCCAGTGTGAAATAGCCTTTCTGTTTGGAAGAAGTGTTTTTCTTGCAGATCTGGGGCACAGTGTCTTGCTTATTGAAGCAGCTTCAGTGGGACACTGCAGACTTTGTTGCACAGTTTATATTTCTGTACTCTTTTGCATAAAGATCCGTAGTTGAAATAGAAGAAACGTAACTTGTATTAAAAGAATACATCTGTAGGTGTTGCTTTGGCAGATAATTTCAGTTGATGCTGGTGGCTGTTTTTCCTTGGCTGCTTCTTCTTTACATATGTGCTCTAAAATATTCTCTAGCAATATTGTTGCTAGCTTTTCTTGTCATTTAAAATAACCAGAGTTAGCACTTGAACATGGCAAGATCTGCTCACAAAGCAGTGGCAATTTCCATAAGCTTTGTAATGTTCCTCATTGTACCTTCTGTGAAATTGTGGGAAAATGACAAAATGCTGGCTTGCCCTCATCTTTCCATGTTTTCCATTTAAAGATTAAGGTTAAGCTAAACATTCTGAAATTATTTCTTCTTGTATCTTTTCCTGTACTAACTCATTCCAAAAGGAAAAAAAATGTTCTATCTTTTCTTCCTGGATTTTAATTTTCTCTTTCTACCCTTTCCCAGTATTTTTTTGCAATATTACCTTTTGATCTCTTTCTTCCAGCCACTTGCACTGTTGCTAAAAATCCTTTTCTAAGTGTATCCTTGTTTTAAACCTAATCTTTAAACTGTTTTTCCAGTTATTATCTCACAAACATGCTGGTTTGGAGAAGTTTATTCCTAATATCTGGCAAACCTGACTTCTGAGCAGAAGGAGCAGGTAGATGAAAGGTGGTGTGTAAAGGCAAGATGTTGGGATATATTAGATGCTGCTGCTCTTTGCACACTGGCTGATATTCTTTCATCTGATGGGATCAGGAATGTTTCAGTGTTCTGGTTTTGATGTCAGTTGAGCCCAGCAATCACATGAAATAGTTCACACTGGAATAAAAAGAGTGAGAATTGTGTAGTGGGGTAAGTTTTACAGTGGGGTAAGTTTTACATTGCAGTGGTTTCGTTACATTTCTTGCTTCTCTGCTAGATCTTGGCTATTAACTGAGATCCCAGCCCAGACTCCCTGTGCTAAGGAAGTTTCCTGCCAGCACTTGTACAACAGCATCATACTGCACTGCAAAAATAAGGAATTCTATTGCATATGTCACCAGAGTCTGTATTTAAAGGAAGAGCAGAGGGGAGAAGGAACAGCAGCAGGATGAGGTCCTACTGTTCTGTGTTTTAAGAGGTCTCTGCTGTTAAAATATCATTTAATGGAATTAATCTCAGCTGGTTCATGAGAAGTATATTTCAATCAAAATATTTTCTTAACCTGAACAAAGATTTAAGTTACATTTAGTTTGAGAGAAGAGTCTAGAACCAGTTTTCAGTGGAGCTGGGATTCTCTTGTTCCTCTTACCCTCATTGGTCTTGTTGCTGGGTCATTGCTCCTCTTTCAGATTTGCATCTGTGCTTGCTTAAGTTGTGTGGTCAGCAATGATTTCATGATTATTCTTAGTTTTGGTTGTGACTTCTGCATTTGAAGTGTGGCTGACAGCAGTGCTGAGGAGCCTGCTGGTTGAGATGGTGTGCAGAGTCATTTCAGTCTGTCCTGCCTTCCCGTGTGCAGGATGGTTTCCCAGCACAAGGGTTTAGAAACCGTGTCCTGGCAGTGATCGAAGGGAAGATACGCTGCTGAGTGCTTTTAAAAATTTTTATGTTCTCTCTTTCTCAGAAAGGTAACAGGTAAAGTGCTAAGGCCAGTTAGAACTAGGAAGAAAGACCAGATGATATCTGAAGGGTTTTGTCATGGCCAACAAAATTACAGCTTGAAGACTGATGGATTCTCTTTCCTTCCCTCTCTACTGTGAACAACAGAAAAGCAAGAATTGAAGCTTCTTTATAAGTTTAAATATAAGGGTTTAAATAAAGCATTGCTTTTTTTATTAGGAGGAATTTGAAAATACCAGAGAAGTATAAATACAGTAGGATATAATCTAATGTGGGACAGACATTTGGTGATAAACTAGGTATTTAATGGGTGGGATTTTTGATGTAGTTTTTAATTTAATGTGTTTAATTAATTAAATTTATTATAAATTAATTAAATTAATTAATTTAATGTGTTGTTCTTCCTGATACAGATATGGTCCTGAACGTGGTGAGCACATGACTTCGGAGATGGACAACCGGGTCCATTACAAGTCGTGATTGGCCTTAAGTTGACTGCCAAGCAGTGCAGAGCTCGGCAGGAATTCTCTCATTCCTGGTTTTTGCCTGTCCTCTCTCCTCACCCCTCCAGCACAGCATCATGTACGGCAGCGCTCGCTCGGTGGGCAAGGCAGAGCCCAGCACGCAGAGCCCCGGCCGCTCGCCGCGCCTGCCGCGCTCTCCGCGCCTGGGCCACCGGCGCACCAACAGCACGGGGGGCGGCTCGGGGAGCGGCGCCGGGGCCGCCAGCGGGAAAACCCTTTCCATGGAAAACATCCAGTCCTTAAACGCCGCCTACGCCACCTCCGGCCCCATGTACCTGAGCGACCACGAGAACGTGGGCGCCGACACGCCCAAGAGCACCATGACGTTGGGGCGCTCGGGGGGCCGGCTGCCTTACGGGGTTCGCATGACGGCCATGGGCAGCAGCCCCAACATCGCCAGCAGCGGCGTGGCCAGCGACACCATCGCCTTCGGGGAGCACCACCTGCCCCCCGTCAGCATGGCGTCCACCGTGCCACACTCGCTGCGCCAGGCCAGGGACAACACCATCATGGACCTGCAGACGCAGCTCAAGGAGGTGCTGAGGGAAAACGATCTGCTCCGCAAGGACGTGGAGGTGAAGGAGAGCAAGCTCAGTTCTTCCATGAACAGCATCAAGACCTTCTGGAGTCCCGAGCTCAAAAAGGAGAGAGCTCTGAGGAAGGACGAAGCTTCGAAAATCACCATTTGGAAGGAACAATATAGAGTTTTGCAAGAGGAGAACCAGGTTTGTCATCTAATGTCTGGGTTAGTGTGGTAGCATGATTAAATGACTTTAATAAACTTGCATGTTACACTTGAGCAGCTAAATTAGCTGGGTGCTTTTCTTGGGTAATGGATGTGGGTAAGGTGTGTTTCCAGCTTGCAAGCCTGTTTCGAGATGTTTCTGGTCAGACTTGTAAACTACCTCCAGTGCTCATTTTTCCTTTGGGGTCATGTGAGGTTTTTCCCCCCTAAGACTGATGGTAACCACTCGTTTTCCTTTTGGGAGTATCTGTTCTGCTCATAATTGATGTTTCTGTGCTGTTTACCTCTTGAAGTGCTCTGAGTTGCAGAATGTACTAACTGCTGACCCCCAGTATAACTGCACTGCTGCCATTATAACTGACAGATTGCCATTGAAAACAGAGTTAGTGTTACACTCGCTGGTATTTAGAGTTAAAACCTCCAGATCTGCAGTTTTCACAAACAAATATCATTTGTGTTCTTGGCAACATTTAAGTAACACTGTGTAATTATTTTGTCATAAACTGTGCATATCTTGTTATGCAACTACCCTAAAGCATCCTACAGGTTTTTTTTGTAGTGGTCTGGCCAGTTACAGAATAGGCAGAACAGAGATTCTCAGGTGTCTAGGTCTTTGGTCTTGTGCATCTTAAAAGCATCTCCAAATTAAAATAAAACGGAGAGGTTGGTTAAAATTGAGGTCTTTTTGTACTTAGTTCTACTGATTAAAAGCTTTCTTAAAGTTCTCCCACCTAGACCTCCTTGCTGCCTTAGTCCTGAAGTAAATATTTGTCTTTGGATGAGTGTGTCCTCCTGTTTAGTTGTTTCTGGCCAGATGTGAGCTCAGCACCTCTCTGGACTGCCAGGTAAATCCCTCACTATTCTTATGGAAAACAGACCCAGTGTCCAGCTCCACAAGTTCCTTCAAATAAATGTGAGTCAGCTTTCATCATGACAAAATTACTTTCCCAACTGAGCTTTTTGAGTATCCAGGCTCATTTGATGAAAATTTCCATAATTCAAAAACATGACCATGTTCCTGTAGCTTTTAAGGTATGGTTGCTATTTTAGGCAGTGCTTTTTGTAAGATTGCTTTAGAAGGAGAGAGGGAAATGCTGGAGGAGAAGGGTTGTGCTGGTAGTGCTTCTTGTACTCCCAGGTAGCCTGTCTGAAATAGTAAATTACTTTTGGGTAGTGATTGGTCTACTACACTGAACCTGTCTGCAGTTTTCACTGTTTAAAGAGCTTGAGTTGAGGAAAGTAAGTTGCTTTTCCTGAGACAGTGTGCAATCATTTAATGGTCATTTAGCTTTATGGGTGTATTCTTACCAAATGTAAGTATCACAGCCTGGGATTGGTTAAGGTGTGTGACACTTTGTCTTCATTTGCTTTTGTCATCTTGGAATGCAGAAAACCTGAAGTTAAAGAATTTTTATTGCAAAGGTAGGATTTCTTTAGAAGCAGTAATGTAATGAAAATTTTAGTTCTAATGGTGCAGTAGCAGGATAACAAATACCTGGAATACCAATCACTCAACTTTTCTGGTGTTCTCTGTATTTCAGTTTCAGGTAAGTCTTTTAATTCTAATTTTTTTTTTTCATTTTTTGACCTGTTTTCATATTGAAGAGACTGTCTTGGAATACAATAACATTTTTTTTCTGAAATCAGTTTTGACATTTGAGGATGCTTTGGAAATCTTGCAAGAAAAATGCTATGAATATATGGTTTAGAATGGATGAATACTAAAGTTACTAAGTATGAATACATTAGAGAACAGAGAAGAGATAAGATTTCTTTTAGATCTTTTTTTTCTCTTTGTCTTTCCTTTATCCCCTAATTAAACATTTACAGCTATTTCTAGGTTGCTGTTCTCCAGGAAATCCCTGTAATTACTACCACACCAGTAGAATTGTATAACTTTGGTCCAAAAGAAGGGTACAATTGAAAAGTAAAGGGGTATTATTGCATTGAGCTGTAAAAACTAAGAATGCTAATTAATAGATTATAGTTAGCTAACAGCGTGTTCTAATTAAATTCTGAATTCATTGGGTCTTCTATAGCCTTTTGGGGTTGGTCACTTCAGCCCTTCATGTGGAAGATCAGTTTAATAGGATTTTCTGTAATTAAACAGACTTCTCTGTTTAGACTCTGAACAAAGAATTTCCCAGATCTGTTGGGGGACCAGAAAATATCTTCATTACCCCTTCAGCCTCTTTCTAAAATGAGCTCCAGTATAATTACAGGAACTGGAGTTTTACTTAATTGTGAGTACTTCAGCACATCACTTTTTTTACAAAGACTTGCACGTGTAGTGCCTGTGTTTTGTGTGAAGTTAATCTCAGAGCAGTTGTGTGGTTAAAAATGGACTCAGCTCATGGAGCCAGCAGCTGGCTGCCTCGTGCCATTACCTGATGGTCATCTCAGTCTCTCTCCTGTGGTCACTGCTCTTTATTCTGCACACACTCGATTGTCCCTGATTGTATTGCTGTTCCTGTCACCTCCTCTCGAGTGACTGAATTACCCCTTGGGTCTGGGAGTTGTTCAGAATACCTGAAAATGTGAGCCCTGCTTGGTAGCTTCCCCAGCTTCTGTGAGTAAAGGCAGTTTTCTTTCCTGTTTCTTGGGAACAAATGAATGTACTGCTTATTGATTTCCAGCGAGTTCTCTGGCTCCAGGAGAGCTCAGGGAATGAGTGGGGAGGTTAAAGAGTGTGCTGCCTGTCCCGAGGCAGTGGGCAGGAGGGATATCCTGGATATAACCCTGGGAATGCCATGCTCTCTGTAGCTCTCCCGTGGGGGTCAGTGTCCAGCTGTGCTCCTTCCCCAGCACAGCTGGATTCATCAGCTGCTCTGAGCAGATGCTACAGCTGGGGAGTGGAGCTTTATTTTCATCCTTTGTTACCCTTCCTTTTCAGAAGTGGGGAATGGCATTGAAAGCTCACTTTGAAGAGGCCAAAACTAAACATGGAAAGTATTCCTGTATTAACATGGAAAAACACGACAGTTTCAGTGCAGGGTGGATGAGTTAACCAATCATTCTTTGCAAGATGCCCAGAGGAGAGTGCAAATGATTGCTCAGTTATGCAAATCCATGCATATTCAAGGAGGAATTGATGAAACCAGTAAACAGGAGTTTGGTTTTGGCATGGTATCACTCTCCTCAGCATGCTTTAGTGGGAGTTGTATTTTTCTGAGTTGAAAAATAATTTTTTTTTAGTGTGTGTGGTTTAAAGTTTCCCTGGAAACCTCTTCATCAGAAGCCAGGAGAGGAAAGGAAAGACAGTGAGTATGTTTTGCACCACAGTAGAAATAATGTGCCTAAAAACTGGGCAGTGGTGGGGTGATGTGAAAGGCAGGGACACAGGAATTCCTCTCAGTTGAAACTTGCTTGTGACAAGGTGACTGTGCCTTAAAATAAGTAGTGTCATGGAAATTTGATGTCTAATGGCCTGCATTGAAATTCCCCACATTTGACTGATCTACTTTTAAGATCAGATTTATGTTCCAGCTAAAACTGTGTGGTACAGCTGAAAACATCTTTTTACTTTGATGCATTTCTGTGGTCTTTTTTGTGGTTAGAGACCTCGCATGTCTGAGGCAGAGTTTAACCAAGAAAGTATTTCTGAAAGGAATTTCACCTGGCTTGGGGTAAGCACTTGAAGAACATTGTACTTTGTTGTGATGGATGTGTTCCAGCATTTCACCAGCGTTCAGAGTCAGAAGTATTTTCCATTTCTTAGTAGTGTGTAATGAGCATCTCAGTCTCAAAAATGTACTTGTCCATGTGTTAACCTCTTAAATGCATTGGGTGCTGCTGTTATGAGACTGGCTGAGCTTCCAATGAGTACATTCCTTCTCTGAAAATCAGATTGATTCTCCCTTCTTCATTGGTTTAGTTTTTTTCTAATGATGTATTAAAAATTTTTTTTGGCATGTCTAAGTGCTGTGTCATTCTACTTTTAGCCCCATTCCTGAGTTGGTTATTGATATACACCTAAGCTTTCTTCCATTCTGGGTGTTTAATTGTGCAGTGTATGGTTCCATAGGCATTGCTTAAAGGCATTCTCTGTATCCCAGAGCATTGCATTTAAATAATTCCTTCAGTGGCAGATGCCTGTTGGCTCTCTAGAATTCTGCCAGCTTTAAGGTTCCTTCTGTCTTTCCCCAGCTGCAGCATGAAATTATAATTCAGTTCTCTTTCAGAATAACTCCAAACTACCTCCTCAAGAGTGCTTGGTGTCTGAAGCAGCTAGCAATTTGCAGCACGTTATGACCCCAGAAATCCTCATGTGATCACCCAAGAGAACACCCCATGTTCTGTCTCTTTTTCAGTTCTTTAAGGCAATAAAAGTAGACATTTTGTGGTTATCTCTGCTCCCCAAGGCTCCTTTTGCTGTGGAGGTAGGATCTAACACCTTGGGTTGCTTTGAGCTGTAGCACAGGCTGAACAGCTGCTCTCTACTTGATCCATTGAACATAGAAAGGGAATAGCACCAACTTAAAAGCAGCTTGCAGTGAAACAGGTGACGTCAGTGGTGCTGCTGAACTGAGTAGTTTAACTGTGCTTTTTTTGCTGTTAAGCTGGAGCAGGGATTACTTCAAATTCTGCAGAACTTAGAGCAGACTCTTGCTGCTGTAATTTTCTCTGATATATATTGAGTCTGTTCTGATATTAGACTCCTGACTAGGGTGGCAGTGTGTTATTCCACCATTTAGTCTTTTTATTCCTGAAGAATCTTGTCTATAATGCTCTATTTCTCTAGAAGCCATTGCACCTTTCAACATTCCCATATTTGTGGTGAGTCAGTAATTTTTTCCCTTCAGTGTTGTTGTTTTCTAAAGGATGAACAAGAAACTGTGTAAGGCTTCCTCTTTCTCACTCAGGCAGTGGAGAGTTCCCAGTGATGGATGATGGCAGCAGGGCAGAGGTGCTCCTCTTTACAGATAATTCCTGCTGATTTTGCAGCTTCCCAGTGCCAGATTCAGCTTCTGACATGCCAACCTCACCATGCCTGGGATTGATTTAAACAGAAAGGAGAGCCTTAGGTGGAGCTGCCAGGCCACAGGAAAAAGGTTCTAGTTGTGCTGGTTCATGTCAGTCTTTCAGGTATTCCTCCAGGATCAAACACTGAAATGAAACACTTTTTTTAAACTCTTTTCAGCAGGGAAAGTAGTAGTAGTAGGAAGTACTAGGAATAGTAGTAGCAGTACTAGGAAGCCTCAGAGATATGAAGATGGGCCTCCACAACTAAACTGTGGGAAAGAATATTTTATTTTCAGCTAAATAGGTTTGTAGGACACTCTTAACAGTCCATTCAATTCTTAAGACATTAGTAAGACAGAGGAACTTGTGTATTTAGGATAAATATTTGTATATGTGTACACTCTGAGGCTAAAGCTGGACACCAAAAGAGTTCAGAGGGAACATTTCTGTCCTCTGAAGGTAGAACATGTGTTGGATAACTCGTGAAGAGCAGCCATGCCAACTATCTGAAGTAGTGACTGAAGAAAGAAACATTGGGAAATGACACTTCAGGCTCAGCTGGCAGGAGGGGACTAAGGGAATAAACTTGGTGGAGAACTTTGAATTTATTTTCTGTATACACTGGTGTTTGGGGGACACAATGAAGAAACATTTTTTTCAGTAGTGATTTGTGGTGATTTGAGGTCCTCCAGAGAAATCAGATTACAACTGCTTGCCAGCAGGTAGCACAGCTATTGAGGATAACACATTTTTTCCCTTGAATGGATAATGCTTCGTAGTTCTTCAGTGTAATTTTTGACATAATCTGTTGAACACACAGAAAAATGACAGCATCTGCTAAAAGTAGTGGATCATAATTATATCTCCATTTTTTGTCTGAAGATAACAATCAGTTGACCTTGAAAATCTTTTCAGCACAACTTAATTTCATAACCCACACGTTCTACGTAATTACATTTTTTGCATAGTATTTTCAGATTGATATTGGTTCCCTTGGAAAGGTCAGAGTCACCATCTGTAGTGGAAAAAAATACAAGGACAAAGTGTATTTATTTTCCTTCTGTGGTGATAGCAGTTGTCCCATCTGAGTGATTTGCTGGGTGCTTGCAGCAGCAGCACCTTGGACTGTGAAGCAGAAATGGGTGTTGGGTTATATTGGCAGCCTTGAGAAGCAGGTAGCAACTCAAGGTTTTGCAAAGTACCATTGGAACTGAGAGATCTTAGTAAATCACAAAAAACCTCCTTGATTTAGTGATGATTTTCATTCCAAAGAATATTAAATAATCTGGTTTTCCCTTAATTATCCTGAGAGAACTTTACTTTTTTTTTCTCTATTAATAATCTTGGATTAAACACTAAAAACTTCTTCATTATTTGGGGGAATTTGAGGCATTCCAATATACATCATGCTTTGTAATTGCTAAGGCAATATTGACATCTAAACCATAAAGAAAAGAAAGGAAGGAACTTTTATCAATATTTAGATCAGTATTTGAGGAGATCTCATGATAATTCAAATTTTTATCACTTGACTTCCATTAAGAGAGTCTTCCTTCAGATTCACCTGAGGAAGAGATTGTATTCTTTAAGGAAGAAACAACCCACAACACCCCAAACAAACTACCCCCCAAAAAACCCCCAACCCAAACCCCAAAACCAGCCAGTCAAAAAAAGAACCCCCAACTCCCCAAAAGCATGAAATAGTCTTGTATTGCATGTGTGCTCCCCAAAATGAGTGTGATCAGATGCCAAAACACTGACACAGAACACCACTGGGGCTTTTTCTGGTGATCATTGCTTTAGAAATCAGAGGAGTTAAACTTGTGTATAACAGTTACAGGAATAAATGCCATGTGACTGCCTTCTTCAGTTTAATTTTAGCAACTTGCTTTGTAAACTGGAATGCTAAGTAATGTACAATCATCAGTAAACCTAAAGAGCTTGTTGCTTTTAAGCTGTTTGTTGAGCTGTATACAAGGTTTTAAAATTAATTAATGTACCACTTCTTATTCCTGTTGTTGTTCAAATGATTCAAGTGTGTGAGCAGTGGGCTGCTTTTGCTCTTTCCTGGTCCAGGATTTCCTTAAAACAGAGGGGAAATGCAGTCCTTGCTGCTCTGTGCTGCATGCAATTAAGGACTGCTTTTCAAATCAAATGGTTGTTATCACTATTTTGGAAAATAAGTAGTGTAAGTCAGCAAGGGTGAGGGACTGGTTGGAGGCAGTTGGGTTTGCAGAATTTGATTTCACAGCATCAAAAGGAGCCTGAAGGCAGTGTGTGGATTTCTAACCATCCTGGGCAGTTCACTGCAAGCACACAAAATAACACCAGGTCATGGGGTGATGACTTTCTGAATTTCAGGTGTAACACAGAAGACACTTCTTTTTGGAGGGAGGAAGGGATGGAGATCAGCTGTGCAATAAAAATGTGGTTTTCAATGCTTTGTGAATGTGGCAGAGAGGTGAAGAATAGGTTTTCCTTTCAGGTGCTTTGTTCAATGCCCGTTCCCCTGTGCTGTCTCCATTGCCATCAGGTTCTGTAGTGTGTTGTTACCTGTTTCTGTTCCTGCACTGGTGCCCCCTCCTGCTTCCTCCCTTCTCCTTCCCCTGCTTCAGTGTGCTGCAGGGTGACAGCCAGCCTTTGGGAGAACAAGCAATAAATGGTAGTCCAAAATGAATGAATGAATTAAAAATGCCAGAGCATTTTTCCCTGGCTGTGGCTGTGGTGTCGTGGAGCGCTCACGAGCAGCGCGTGGAGCAGCAGGCACTGCAGCCTTCCACACCAGACACCAGCCTTGACACCAACTTCTTATGGGGGTTTTGGGTCCTTCTCATCAACTGATCAGGTACCAGCTACCTTGGGTGGCTAAATTTGGTGAACAGATGGTCTTCTAATTATATGTGGATGTGGATTCCAGAGAATATGGGGCACAGACTTCTTGTGATGCTTCTTGTCGCTTGTTTCTGAGATTAAAACAAGCCAGCACATGAACTGCCATCATTCAGAAATGAAAACCTTCTTTCTTCAGGTACTTTGTACGGGATCTGTCTCTTCCATAGTAGCTGATTGCTCCTGGCATTAATATATATTATTAATATGTATTAATATATATAATATGTATGTATATACACCCCCACACAAATCCTGCCCTTTTTTAATGCAGTGGGATGAGGCTTACATACCTTTTTCCCTTACAGGAATCCCAGAATTGTCTGAGTAATGCTCTGATTTTTAGTGGAATCGTGTCTCAGGTGACAAATGCTTTTGACTGAGGGGAGGGAAAAGCTTTCTGAACCTCTGTGTTGTAGCAAATTGTCTTTGAGCAATCTTGCACATGCAGGTTCTAGTTTCAGGTTTAACCTGTTGTTAGACTTGTTCTCTTTTTTGTTTAAATTTTCCTGTTGGTGTGAGTTATTGGGCTTCACACATTGTAAGTGGGTTTCAGTTCTTGGATGAGCAGAAACAGCCCATGAGGCTCCAAAAGCAACTGGAGGTGAGTGGAGCTTTCGTCATTCGAGGTACCCACACAGCATCTGATCTCACAGCCACAAACCTCCACGAGCCTCATCTCACATCTCTGTCTCTGTGGAGAGATGGGAACATTTAAAAATAAACATTTGCTTTGCTGAAGGATTCAGGGCATCATAGCAAAGCTCTTAAAATGTTATAAATGTCAAAATCAACACAGCTAAGGAGCACCAACCTGTTTGGAAAGTAAAATGTCCCTGTGGAAGATGATAGTGCTGGGTAGTCAGTGAGTGCCTTGGAGCTGATCTGCAGAAGCAGTTGATTGATTGAGAGATGAGATTGAGAGAGAGATGTGCTCTTCAAGAGTGCTCAGACTTTGGAATTTGGCATTGACTAAAAATTTACATGAAGTTCTGGAAGTTTTTGGCTTCTGTGGCAAGAGGTTTCAGTGTTTCTTTGTTGGATGAGGGAAGGACATCCATGAAGAGGATGACAAAAGCTTTAGGCTGAGAATTCGTGCTAGTAAGTGAAACAAAGGATCTCAGAATAATCCTGGAAAAAGGAAATGGGCAGAAAGAAGAAGCAGAATAAAGGATTTGAAATAGATTGTTGGGAAATGTTGTGCCCTGCACCGGAGACTGAGGAGGTAACTGCTTTAGTTCCCTCAGTTGGGCAGATGTGGAGAATAAGATTCTTCATGATTCATTATTCACCTCTGTTCAGTTTGGGAGTGCAAATAAGTGTTGTGATTGCTAGGTCCAGCTTAGTTAAATACCACTATTCCAGTATTTTTCTGGTTGTGCTGCTCAGTGACTGATGAGAAGGGAGAGGACAGAGGTAAAATTCTAGAGAAGTTTTAGATCTCTACCTATGGCACACTTGTGTGGTTTACATTAGCACAACACATAAATGTCCTTTTCTGAAATCTTCCTTTGGTGTGCTCATAGGTTAATTTTAACAGATGTTGCTTGTGAGGATTAATAATTTATCCAGAGTAGCTGTACAAAAGGCATACAGCCATATGTGTGCCCTTTTTTAATAAGGGTAGAGGAATTTCCCAATCTTCTCAGCCTGTGTATCTGTTGAGTAAAGTCAAATTTCTCTGTTTGTGGAAGCTTTGGTTTGGAGGATGGCATTTAAACCTTTTTCCCTCAGCTGGTGTCTGATGGGTGAGGTTTGGTGGTGTGGTTGTGAGCCTGTTAATGTGTAACCATTGGAACAGATCTGAGAGCTTTGTTACTCAAAGGAGGGACCTTTCTAAGAAAGCCTAGGTATACTTTACATGAGAAAGTAAATAGTGTGCTCTATACGTGCAGCCAGCAGCACTTTTCATGGGTGAGGGAAAATTAACTCAGCTGTTTTATGATCCTCTTTGCAGGGATGTGTTTGGACTTTCTCATCATTTCCCTGTGACTGGAATGTTCCAAAATAAGGAATTATTGCAGTAACTTATTTGGGGGGAGGGAACCTGAAAAATCACCTTGCAGTAAAGCTAATAACGTGGATTTATCTTAGCACAGATGTGATTTTGGCATGAGCTAGCAGATGGTTTTGAGAGGATGACAGAAATGTTTTAAGAAGCGTGCTTTGACCAGGATTTGTGAGGAGGTCTGTGCACATGCTTGACCAAAGAGTTGAAGTAGGTGTGGGTGCTGCTGTGTGTGCCCAGGTTTTGATTTATAATACTTTTTATCCTAGTGAGATTCTTCTGCTATTTCCTCTACTAATTAGACCTTGTAATCCATTTTAGATGGAAATTATATACCTTCAAATTGCTTTTTACAAAACCCACCTTATTTTGTTTAAACTTTTTGGTTGAACACCCCTAAATATGTTTACAACTTACTTTAAAATTGGGCTTTGCACTTAATATACAATAGTTGTGCAAGTGGTTGTGCCTCTGTGACATTTTCTCTCCTCCATCTTCCAGGGGTAGGGTTCAAAATCCAATCTTTGTCACTTAGAGGGTTCCAGGTTATAGCTTCTCTCCAGGAAAAACTTTTTATTTTTCTGCTAAAGCTGGGCATGTATTCAAGACTTCCCTTTTAAAACTGTGTGCTGTTTCCTCAATGCAGAATCCATTTAGTGTACATAATAAAAAATTATCCCTCTCCTCTTTTCCATTTGGTTGAATTAGCTGAGGTTTGTGTGCCTTTGAGAGGCCTGAGCCTCTCTTTGAGCTCTGTCTCCTTTCTGACTGTGTGAGAATTGTCATTCATTTATATTTAGCATCACTTTTTTTTTTTTTTTGTTAATTAACTTTTTCTAGTGTTTCATGTCGAGCTTCTTTAATCTGTAAGTCTGGGAATTTATGGACAAAATCATTAATTCACTTTCTTTTATATTTAATATGCTTGTTAATGTTTCTTTGTGAATTGCTGAATGCTAGACAGTCTTTGAAGATTGATCTGGGAAGGGATGTTCACAGGTTGAGCTTGTTGCAGGTGACTTGGTGCAGATATTAAAGACAGGCAGTGGCTGATGCTGTGATCCCTTTATGCACTGCATGGAATTGTGCTGATTAACACCTGAGTGAGGGCACCAATTCTAGTGCTGTACCAGCAACAAGGTCACTGTGCTACACAGGCTTTTCTAGAGCTGAAATTTAGATGAGACTTTGCTGCTGGAAACTTAATTTTCTGAAATTCTGCTCTGTCCAATGGAATTTCATCAGTAGCAGGCTTCACTGCAAAAATGCAGAAGTAATATTTTTTACATAAAAATAGGTTATTTTACCTCAGTATTTTTATATTGTCACTGCTTTTTCATTTTAAGGGGGAAGGTGCTGTATTTTATTTTTTAAATTTTATTTTTTAAA
>NC_031773.1:69235547-69256222 GCF_001522545.3 Parus major | reverse complement strand
TTTTATTTTTTAGTTTATTTTTTAGTTTATTTTTTAATTTTATTTTTTAGTTTATTTTTTAATTTTATTTTTCTCCCTGGATGGTTATTTCTGCCCTTAGTCTTCCATTCAGCCAGGCTTCTTTTGTGGATCTTTAGGCTGTGCAAATCAGTGGTGCCTAGGTTTTTATTCATAGTTATGTATTGCAAACAGCAATGGTGTTTAACTTGCAAAACTCAACATGTGAATGACTTTATATTAGTCTTCCCATTTTTGGGGTGATGGGAGGCCTGGTATAAAGGCTGCCCTTAATTTATGAAAGGCACTTTCTGGGCTGGATTGGGCAGATTTGCACACAGCAGAGTAACTATTAAAGCATTTTGTAATTGAAAAGGCAGAGCATGAGCTCTGAATTTGGTGCTTTATGATCTCAGTCAGTTCAGGAGTGAGGCTGAGGCTCTGCCAGGTGTGAGTGATGCTTTGCATCCCTTGTACCCTGCGTGATAAACCTGAATTACAGGAGTGAGAGACTGTGCTGCTGCTTCCAGCTTCCAGAACTGCTGTAAAGGCCTTAAAGAGATTGTTTCCAGCAGGAATCTTCCTCCCTTTTAACCTGTGTGAACATGCTCTGAATTAACCTCTGTTATTTTCAGAACTCTTGTCTATCACATCAGGTGTTTTGTCATTAAGAGGTGCTGTTAACCAGAATGTTTAATAGCACTTTTAACAGTGCTATTAAATCCAGATGATAGGAGCTTATCTAGAACATGAGGTATAATATATTGGGGAAGCATTTTATTAAAAGTAAATGATTGTACCATCATGTACAATATTTAATCTGTAGCTAAAATGGATTTTTTTTTCTTCCCAAATAATTTTATCTCTTGTATTCTTTTGGGCTGGTTTCCTCTTGCTTAAGCACATTTCCTTTCTTTTCACCCTTCAACGCTGGTGGGAGATGAGTAGCATAATTGTTTTTATGTCATTTTTGATGTTGGAATCATTTAAATTGCACAAGTCAGTTTTGTGCAACAGGTTATGCCCTAGGGCACACACACATTGTGTATCCAAGCTGCTTGTTCTCATGGCTAACCTGGAAACAAGAAGGGCCCTGTTTCTCCTGCAGTTCCTACAATACCTCCTGTTCAAAGCACACTTTTCTGTTCATTTCATACTAATAAATTTTTTATGCATCCTCTGAATGCCCAAAAAGGCAGATCAGCACCAAAAGTGTGGATATCATAATCTGTAGGGAAATAAACCAAACTGACAATCAACACCTGACAGAAACCCTCTGGAAAAAACACTTAGCTGTTGTCTTAATTGTATTTCCCCATTAATCTCAATTTTCTGCTCATTTTGGATGTATCTTGCTTTTCTGCAATGAAATTCCAGGTCCATTGAGAAGTATCAGTAATTAACATTTCTACAGGTTTTTTTCCCCTCTAGTGCCCATCAAAGGAGTTGCAGTTGGTATTTTATAAAGTGAGCCAGTTCAGTATGAGTCAACACAAATATTAGGAAGTCCTGAATGGTACAAATATTTTTTAATGTAATTCTTGGATGGAATTTGTTTTATAAATGCTGTGTTGCCACAATCATTAATCTCAGAATATTTGTCGCTGTCCCCTTTTGCTGGGACAGGTTTTAGAGAGCTGAGTGAATTCTTTGGGTGAATTTAGTTGGGGAACTGCTCTCAGCAAGGAGTGACTGGGCAAGGGGTTGGTTTTCACACAGCTGTGTTCCTTAAACTGCAGGGAAACAGGATGAAAATGTATAACCTTAGAACTGTAAATGTATTTTTATTACATAGAACATGGTTTTTAATGAACTCTAGAATGAAATCAGTCTTGCTTATGCCAACACTTGTGAATCATTTACCCTTTGCTCACAATATCTGTGTTCAGAACAGTTTGGTTGGAAGTAATAAATGAGTATTGAATTTTCCTTTGGATTTTATAAACTCATTACACTTGGTGTTCTGAAGGTTCCCATTCTTGGGCAGATATTAAGGAAAGGAACAAAGAATGCTGGTGTTTTTTGTTTGGTTTTTTCCTTGTGGAACCCTGTGAAACATAGACCTCTGTTGGTCCCCCAGACAGATTACTGAATTTCTTCATCCCTCCCACGGTCTCCCACAGTATGCAAATAGAGAACATGTGTGAACAGAATGGCACAGCATTCTGTCAAATGCCAATCTGCTCAGGTACCAGAGGAGATCTCAGGCCTCTGTGATCAGAGATGTGCTCTGGGGAGAGGAACTATCAGCCATGGATTGGATCAGGGCTCCTTGAGAGGATTTGATCCATGCAAGACCCCGGGATGAGTCAGGCTCGGGGGATTGCTGTTTGATATCACTGGAAGGCTCATTTCTATCATCCTTCAACGACTAAAGAAACTGGGGAGGGCTCTCCTGTTCCACAATCTTCAAAACAGGCCCTAGAACAAGCCTTGGAGTTAGGGGCTGGTGTTTCTTGCTTTAGTGCCCGTGGGTGAGTCCTTTTGGAACACATTTCTGAGTGTGCCAACGACAGGATCGTGGCTGGGCACAGTCAGGATGGATTTGTCAAGGATTAATCATGCCTGATCTCAGTGCCTTCTGTGATAAAATGTCAGGGTTTGTGGATGAGGAAGGAACAGTGGCTGTCCTTTACCTTGCCTCCAGTCAGGTTTTCATCAGTGTTTCACTCGGGACTCCTGTCATTCCCAGCTGGAATGGTGCTCTGGGGGCTGGGCAGCCAGAGGGGTGAAAGCTGCCGAGCCTCAGAGTGATGAAGGAAGGGTTTGATCACTCCACAGCTGCCTGTGACAAGCTGAGTAGTGCTTGACATCTTTGGGGACTGGATGGGGGAGCCAAGGTCCCATTCATTGAGATGGCAGCACCCTGAGCAGTGTGGTCCTTCTGCTGAAGGACAGAGCTGCTGTGTGTTCCTCAGGCTGCAGCACTGAATGGGCAGGGGGCTCGTGAGATTCAGCAGGGATGGTGGGAATAGAAGGAATGAAATATCAGGAAAGACAGAGCTTAGGGTGTGACTGGGTGACAAAGTGGGCAGCAGGGTGAACACGAGGCAGGGATGCCTTGGGACAGCAGGGAAGTTTGTGCAGTGATTATTTCCTTCAGCTTCCCTCTTGTTCAGCCACGTGCAGAATGCTCCAGCTTTCACCTGCCCAATGCAGGAAACATTGCTGATGAGTGGCATCTTCTAGGAGGGCTGCCAGAGTCACTGGTGGGCACTGAGGGTGATGTGGAATGGGTTGGTTTGGTGAAGAGAAGGCTCGAGAGGATTAACAGCAGCATCCCCCTATGATGAGGCTGTTTTTGAGATGAGGACCCAGGCTGGATGCTGTGTGGTGGGAGGATGAGAAATAATGGATATAAATACAAGATTTTCAAGATGTGACTGGATAAATTTCTTGGCAAATTGGTTTGATCTCATGGATGACTGTGCCTTGAGTAAGAGGTTAAACTAGCTGACCCTGTGCTGTCCTTTTCAATCTGAATTTTTGTGTCATAACTCTGTTTTCATGGATTGGCATCATGTATTATGTGTGCTCAGGTTTCCAGTCTAAATAAAGGCCTGAATTTTCCAGTGGAAGCCTTGATAGCTGCCCAAGATCTCATCCTTGCAGAGTGGCTGGGCTTGCAGCAGTGCTAAAATATAGATATTTTTGATTTGCTTTGCCTCCCACCTTTCCTTTAGCCTCGATTCTATCGTGGATTTATTTTTAAACATTCATTGGTTTCTTTACTAGATGTGTTTCTCTCAAATTTTTCTGTAAGTTTAATGTAAACTTCTAGGAACAGTTTTTCAGTTCCAAAGCAACTGAACTTAATGGTCATGACTATCATTTATTTTTAAATATGTCTCTGAGGGAGGAAGTTATTATGTTACAGATGGTATTGGTGCATTTAAAATATTAATCAGCATGTAGGCATATCTGTATGAGAGTTTTGTGGTGAGCCTTATGTTGTCACTTGATCTTTTTTTAACTTCAAGAAGTGTTTAGTCTTTCTGACAGTTCTGTAGCTGCTCTGCCTTTGGCTCAGTGTTCAGTTTCAATTCAGGTCAGACCATGTTAGTTTTTTCAATAATTTTGCCATCCAAGTTTCTGGAGGGTTTTCTGTAGCCTTACAGTTGAATTTTTCAGAGTGTAGTTAGCCATTTTATTCTGTTCTTCAGTTCTTCATGCACTGTCTGTTTAACCAATTTATAAAATGCATACTTACAATCAGTTTTTGGAAGTTAAAGACCTGATTTTTTAAAAAAACCTTTTGTATATCAGATACAAAATAAACATCATGTATAAATGTGTATCAGATAAAAAATATTTATCAGATAAATCTTACATGCAAAAAACCCCCTGTATACTTCTTGTTAAAAAAAAAAATCTAAATTTTAATTTGGGATTTGTAGTTTATCTTTTGCTGTAAGTGGGTTTAGCTGAGTTACCACCACATTTTGAGGTGGTAGCAGGGAAGTGTTTCTCACTGTCCCTGAATGTACCCCACATGTCCAAGATTTGTTTGTCCAGTGGCACAAGCACTTCTTCACAACTTTTTTGGGGAGTGACCATGGCCAGCTGGCAGATCCTCACCAAAACACTGTCTTGGCCCTCTTCCTCTGCAGGACCAGGAGGAGAAAATCAAAAATTCAGAGATAAATACAGGGAGATCACTTAGCAATTACTGCCACGGGCACAACAGACTCACCTTGGAAAAATAATGGAGTTTGTTTTCCCCAGTTAAAAACAGTAGGCTGACAAAGTGAGAAAACACCTTCCTGTCCCCCATTTATTGGCTTCACCCCCTCCTTCCCAGCCCTTCCAGCTGTGTGCCAGGGGTGCAGCTGCCCATCTCCCCTGAGGCCACCCCACTGCAAAGCCCTTGGCAGGCTGGCACCGAGCCCCTGCCCTGGCAGTGGGTGCTCCATGGCTCTGGGGCTCAGCACAGGATATTGCTGCAATGTTCCAGCTTTCAGCACTCTCCCCATGCTCTCCAGATTGAGCATTCATGTTATCTTCAGCTCTTCCAAAGCTTGTGAAGTAAACATGCAGCAAGCAATCTGATTTTTTCATCTATCACTGCTAATTTCGATTCCCCATTGCTTCATCTTCCTTATTGCAGTCTTTTAAAATGCTAGGTTGTGTAAGTACCTGGCAAAATTGATTCCTTTCCTGATTTTATGCTGTGAAAGATATTTATTTGGTAACTCACCTTCATTTATTTATATGGATAACTTCAGCTTTCCAAGTCTAGCATTCAGCTGGATCTGGAGATTCTGATCAGGAACTGCTGTCCTGATAATTTTTTCCCCTGCTTGGTTATTTTTTTAGGCTTTAAAGGCATTTAATTGGACCTTTTTACTTCCCTTACAAGTCTCAAGTTTTTCTTTGGGATGTGTCAGGACATTCTTTTCTGTTTATCTTCTATTAAATATGTTTATATGTGAGTTTGTGTGTATACATAAAAACATACATTTATTTTGAATGCTTTAAACCTCTTTAACATATCTCTGCTGAAAACACACAACTGATTTACCACTGTCTGCCTGGCTCACTTTGGATTTTCCCCTCTGTAGTTTCCCTGTCTGCTGGTGAAGTTGTTTTATTCTCACAAGTTTCGTTGTTCTTTCTTGCATGCCTGAAATCCCTTTGTGTTCAGAGTGTTTTGATTTGTTCAGGTGATGTCTCACTCCTGTGTTGCTGATATTTGTGCACCATCAGGTCCAAGAACACTGTTGCAATCACACCTTGCTCTCTGTGTTGCCTGTACCTGTCTGCACCTGCTGAAATAGTTCCAGCTCTGAGTCCAGCTCAGAGAACCCAGAGATCCTCCCTCATACTGAGATCATGCTCCTGACCTGCATTTAACTTCTAGTGCCAGAGTTTATTGTGGTGGAAATGCTCAGTCTTCTGAGATTTTTGTGTTGAAGTAGCAGATTTGATGTGTCCAAGAGGTACAATTAATTCTTTTTTTTAAAATATTTTTTCCTTCACACATTTATTATCCCTCCTTGGAAAAGAGGCTTTTGTTTCAAGAAACTAGACCATTTTTGTAAAGAATTTGCTCAACAGAGTGAGTGTATTTGTAAGGGTTTGACATTTCTGTGTAGTTTCAGACCCTTCAGTTATCCACCTCCAGGGACCTTTCTCCAGAGATGAGATGGGGTTTGAAAGTCTTCCTTTCTTAACCATTTCTTGAGAAATTAAAACTTGTTCTTTCACAACTGTTCTAAGGAGCCTGTTAAGGAGTCTAAGAAAGCCAATGATGGATGTCCATCCCCCTTTTAAGAGGATTTAGTACATCCTGCTTGAATTTCAAGTTCATAATGATAATATTGCCACTGATGGTACCTCCAGTGCAGAGCTGGTTCATCTCTCTCAGCTTGCAGGTAATTTGTTCATAGAATCAGGGAGTGGTTTGGGTTGGAAGGGACCTTAAAGGAGATGTATTTCCCATGGCAGGGACACCTTCCACTACACCAGGCTGCTCCAAGCCCCATCCAGCGTGGGACACTGCCAGGGATGGGCACTGCAGCTGCTCTGGGCCCCCTTTACCACCCTCACAGGGAGGAATTTCTTCCTGATATCTAATCTAAATCTGCCCTCTTCCAGTTTAAAACCATCACCACTTGTCCCCTCACTACATGCTCTTGTAAACATTTCCTCTCTGGTTTTCATGTAGCCCCTTTAGGCACTGGAATACACAGCCAGGTCTCCCTGGAGCCTGATCTTCTCTAGCATAATGGCCAAAATTGTGTAAGATAATACTTGCAGTTATTCATTATTCAAGATTACTACTTATCAATTCAAAGTGTTTTCCTCCAGCCACTCTGTAACAAGAAATATCTTTACTGGGATTGCTGAGTTGCCAACCTGTCTTTGAAGGGGATGATATCTGTAATGGCATGAATTCCAAAAAGGGAAACTGCTGATTTCATTCTGCCTTTTGTTGCTTTGCTATTGTCTTATCTTCCAGGGTTAAACTAAAAAAAGTCAGTGCCATAATAATGTTTTGCATATCATTTATGTTTGATTAGTGCTGTGTGTAAACCTGTCTGATGTTAGACACAAACACTGCTGCCACCCTGCTTCGTGTCAGCAAGTGTAGAATCCATCTCCTCTGTGGAGAGAGCATCCCTATGGGAACCAGTGCTTGTGAAGTGTTTAAAAGTCTCCTGTCCAGCTGCCAAGCCTTGAGAGGCTCTTATCTGATCTGTGCTACTCAACAAGAAATGGTCAGTGCCACATGAAAGGCACTGGTGGATATTTTGGCATTCAGTACTTTATGGGTGTGAATGTATGTGGGCTATCATTCAAAGCAGAAGAGACATTCACTCTGTGAGTAAATGGTGTGAATTAGTTTCCCTTTGATCTTGCTTTGGCTTTGAGGGGTATATTGTACCTGATACCACCTTCTGAATAATCAGTATCTTGTTTGTGTGGTTCCATCCAGCTGTCTCCTACCTTGCTATCCCTTTTTTTGCACTTTGGCCCACTTATCCCACTTATCTTTTCAATCTGGCAAGTGTAAAAAGGCAAATGTGTGGCTGGACTGGCAGGTTCAAAGGGTGGGAAGCAGCACTAATTGTTATTTGCTCACTGGTGTTTTTTACTTGAGGGCACATCCAGAGCACCATGGCCAGTCCCCAGCACTGATGGGCTGCTAGGAAATGAATTATTTATATGGGAACTGCATCTTTGGCATATAACCAGCGGCTCCAAGAACTGTTCTGGCATAGTCTGATGAAAATGAGGTTCAGGGTGCCTTAGTGTGGCTCCCACCTGCCTAAAGAGGAGCTGTGGAGATGCAGCTGGACTTCTCAGGGATGTGTGGTGGGAGAGATGTGGCAGTGATCACAAGCTGTAACATGAGGTTCCTTCTGACCACGCACAAGAAACATCATTTTCATCATTAGAATAATTAAACAATTAAAGTTATCAGCATCTCTGATCCTGGAGATGTCAGAGCTTGATTGTGGAAGCTGATTCCACTCCCCTGCTTTGAGCAGGACACTGGGTTAGATTTATTCCACCTGTCCCAGCCTATATTCTTCTATGGTTTCTCATAGCTGTGTTTCCAAAATATATGTGTGTCCTTTCCATACCCACAGTGTGCCTGGACATAAGGAGCACTTTTCTCCAAAGAAACTAGTGGTAAACTGCATTTTTCTTTGTGTTGAGGTTGAATTAATTCTTACATTCACAGTATTTCACATAGGTGTTTAACAGGTAACACTTAAGTTTGCTGGAATTTTGCTCTTTTAGCCTTTTTTTATGGCATGTTATTTCAGAAACCATAAAATTATTAAAGAAAATGTAGAAACAAGATACTTGTGTGTTCATGTCACTGGTTGAAGCCTGTGGCCAGCTGGTGGGAATGTGCAGCTGCCCCATGAGTGTTCATTATTTATACTAATTGCTCAGGTTAGACTGGTGGGCAGATTTAACCCACTATGGATAGGTATCTTGAAGGATTTTTTGGAGATATTTGTCATAGGCACTTTCCCACATGCATTTCACTTTTCTGTGCTGCCTGTACTCTGCATTTGCTGGGAAGAAATCAGTGTTTAAATGCTCAGGCCCTTGGAGATGTGGCTCAGGGAAATAAAGATTTCTTCACAGTACAAGCACTCCTGGTTATCTGCTGTTCAGTTCCCCCACTGAAGAATATCTCCCTGCTTTTGGTAGTGAGTTAACACAGTTCTAAGGATGGTAAGTGAGAATTGGGTCGAATGTAATGATGTTACTGTTATATTTTACTGTGATAATGCTGTTACATCCCTGGGGTGGGCTGGCCCTGGCACCCACTCAGCTGATTCCTCATTCCCTGCTGCAGAGGGATGGGGAGCAGAGGGGGAGAACAGGGCTCAGAATGCTCCAGGGCTGAAATAAAGACAGGGAAATCACTACCCAATTGCTGTCATGGGTAAAGCAAATTCCACTCGGGGAATTCAACTTAATTTATTGCAGATGAACATAAATATTTAATTACTGGGTAACAGAAAAGACAAACATTAAAACACTTGGGGGAATCCATCCCTCCTCCTCTCCCAGCCTCAGCTTCACTCCAGACATCTCTTACTGCCTTGGAAGCACCCCAGGGTCCCTTCAGTGTGGCCAGATGGGATTCAGGGGGCTGCACTCAGGGGCTTTCACTTTTTCTGCTGCTCTCTGGTTTGGTTTGCCTTGGCTGTGCTGTGGGTCCCTTTGGCAGTGACCTTCTCCAGGGCAGAGCATCTTCTCTTCCTCTTCCTCCTCTCCTTCCCCTGAGTTTGTTCTCTCATGCCCTCTGTTGGTTCCCCCTTTTCTGGAGTTTTTCTGTGCCCTTTCTCAGCTGTATTTCCATTGAAGCACCCAGAGGTGGCTGAGAGCTCCAGCTGTGCCCTGTGGGGTCTCTGCTGGAGCAGCACCTCAACTCCTGCACAAACACAATTGTGGCTAGAGCTTGGTGTGCCAGCTAAAATGTTCTGGAAATGTGGAAAAGGAAGTGCTGGGCTAAATATTCCTAAAATATTAAAGTATTTTATTATTAGAAGCTCATGTTGTCTCCTGCTTTCTTGCAATTTCATGTGAGACTGGATTGCTTCCTCAATCAGATGTGGTTTTGGTGAGCTGTTCAGTGGCTGAGCTTGTAAATGTTTTATTTCTAAAATCAGATGTTTTTTTGTCTACCTGAAACATAGGAGTGATTTCACTGCAGTCAATACTGTTGTGATAAAATCATGGAATAAAGTGATACAGCCCAGCAAATGTGAAAGGCAGAATTTGGAGCTTTCTGTGAGCAGAAATTAATTTAATTTAATTTAATTGAGCAGTCTGGAGCTGAACAAGATGAAGGAATTTCTAAGGTGTGGCATGAGCATACTGAGAAACTACTTTACAGTATCTTGGGATCTAGATGTTATATTCTACAGTAATAGTGACTTTTTTTGCAGTTATTTCTTGCTGGTAAATAAATAATTAAAAGTTTACCAGTAAAAATAAAATTAATTATATGATATATTTAACTTGGATAGGCACATTTTTTGTTTGAATTCAGAAATACTTGTGAAGTTTTAAAGAGGAAAAAAAACTTCGTTAGTAGGAATTGAGTATCCTGAAAAATAAACAGTATACTATAGAATATTGCTTTGCTATTTAAAATTATACTGTAAGAAGAAAAACTTTTAGCAAATATTTTTCAGTTATTATTTTAATAACTTAATTTTCAGATATACAGAGAACTTAATTCCTTGTTTAACCTCCTCAGAGGCATATATGATCTCTTAAAGGTAGCAGTGGTATCTTATTCACTGAATATTTCACAGCATTCAAGATACTGATTAAAAATTTGAAGCTAAAAGTATATTCTGTTTCATATTTGGAATATTCAGGTATCTCTGTGGAAGTCCATCAGAGCACCTTTGTGGATATCCACAATCTCCCTGTGTCTAGGCCCTGCTGACTGCTTCATTCTGGATTTATTTAGCTTTAAGTGTGACTTCAGCTGTTCAGGTTCTTAAAAATTAAAGATCTATGGTAGCTTTATCAGAAACAAAGAATTCCTGACCTCTGTTCTCAATTTATTGTCGAAGGACATGAAACTTGCAGAGGTGGAATATTGTGCCAATTTATCCTCAAGGTGTCAGAAAATGTAAATGTGTGAGCTTCAAATGCCTGAAGTGTTTACCAGCTAATTTCCAAAGCAACAATAAAATTTCAGTGTTTGTAGAGTCAGAGCAGAGGCTTTTTGAAGGGTATTTGTTCATCAGAGTCTAGGAAATGGACTGATCCCTTAGCCTGCTGCTGTTTATTTGGGAAGGAGTGCTTCTTTCAGCACTTGGAATTATGTTCCATTGCTGTCAGATAATGCTGCATGCTGAAAGTCAATTTGCATTTTTAGCAGACATCTTTTTACCTCTATGAATATCTTTGTGTGAGGGGAATTTGTGGTGCTCAAGGGGTGGAATGTGAGTTTTTGTAGTAACCAAGTCACAGCGTGTTCCAGAGATCCAGCTGAGTCAGGGTCCTCTCCAGGTCTCAATAAATGCACCCAAAACCCAGTGGGAATGAGCTGTCCTGCCTGTGTCAGGGTCTTATTGTTCATACCAGCACTTTGAGCTGACTTCAAAGTTAATATTTCCTTCATGTGCCCCCTGCTCCACCAAGTTAGTGGAAAAGGGAGAGCAAGAAGAGATGGTGGTAATTGCCAAGAATCAACAAAAAATTAATGATTAATGGACAGGTAGGTAATTATAGGTGTTTATATTGAAGACTTCAATGCTGGATACAGCTTTATGAATGATACAGATTTCAGAACATCTGTGTGAATTTTAAATCAATATCTCATTAGTGGTGTGACGCCATAATCCCTGTTACAAAATGAATGTTAAACAAAACGTACAGACTCTTCACTTGTTATCTTCTGTCTCTGGCAACTTGAGCTGAGCACAAGTTAAAGATTAGCTGCTGATGGGCAAGTGATCAAAAGCTTCCTTTCCTCTTCTGACTTTGTGTCTCTAGCCCAGTTAGACAAGAGGAGAGGAGCACACACCAGTGGTGTGACTTCTGAATGAGCTTTTCGGGGTGTATTTCCCCATTTGTGTGATTTCACTCCGAATGGCATTTTTAATTCACAAACAAATGAAATTTTGTGCTGTTTTTTGATGCACAGGCATTTCCTAGTGTGCCACTGAGTGGGGGGCTGTCAGCTGGCATCCCTGGCAGCCTGGGGATGTTCCAGAGGATCCATCCTGCTTTGTGTTCATACTTGGGGAGTCTGCAGCTGCTGCCATTCAGGCCCTAGCTTGCTGCAGCTAGAATTGAAGCCATGAAGGCTTTCCCCCCCCCCAAAACATAAAAAATAATACTAAAAAAATCCTATCAGCTGAGAACTTAATCTCACAGAATCAACTTGACTCAAAAATACCGCAGGCAGTAATTCTAAGTTAGTGCTTACAAACAAATGAGCCCCAGCACAGTCCTCTTGTCATATCTATTGGTGGAAGAAATGGAATATTTCTGTAGTTACTACTTCCTTTGCATAAGCTGTGGAAGAAAGAAAACTTCCTGCCTCATGGATGGGGTTAGAAGAAATGAAGGTTTTCTGTTTCTGTCTCTACGTGAAATAAAAAGCGTGTGAGATGCTCCTTGCCTAATAGCAGCACTGAAAATTTAATGTGCTTTGGAGCATCATTTATTTTGTAATAAAACTTCTCAAATCATTGTTAACCAGCATTCTTTAATTTTTTACTTCATATGTAAATATATGTGAATTTTTATATAGACATATGTATATGTGTCTGTGAAACAGAGATAAAGAACTCTTAGAAGGGATTTCCAGGAGAAACAATAGCTGGTGTAAAAAGATGAGGGAAGCAGTAAAAAATGCCTTCCCTACATAGCAGTTCTCATAGCCATTACTGCTGGAATGTGCATTCAGTGGATAGATATCTTCCTTCAGCACCAGGTGTCTCTGAACAAATGTTCTGAATTTGGAAAAACCAGTTTTTCTTCAGGAAACATCACAGTGATAGTGAGAGTCAGACCCTTCTCAGGGTGAAACAATATATTTTTTTGAGGTTTTAGTTGCTTATTTCTTACTAATCACTTTCCCCCCAGTGGGATTTATGCAGAGAATATTCACCTTTTTTAGGTAAGCAGCTGCTCTGAGATCAGTTTTATCCATTTGAATTCAGTGTGGCCTGAAAGGTTTATTAAAGAAGTCAGTGGTCTGAAATGTGTCCTCAATAGGTGCTGGCATCAGCTGTGCATAGCCTGACCTGCTGAATCTCAGGTTAGTCTGTCATGCCATAACACAAACTTGCTTCCTTGCTGGGTGAAAACACTTCTTAAACCAGTCTGGGAGCAGAGGCAGGGAGCAGCAAAGTCTTAGGCACATCATATTAATCCATAACAAGAAGCCTAGAATATTAGTTGAAGGAAAGCAAAGGTCTATTGTGATTCCTCTGAAAATTGTTTGGCTTACTATATTGAAGCTTGTGTAATTTTCCTTTTGCACTGATTTATGGGCAGATATTTTCCTACAGGTCCCAACAGTGCTGATGGTTATTCTGGTCAATTAATGATTTTTTTCTGTCTTCCAGGCAAGCTCCCCTTGCCTGTTAGGTTGGTTAAACCTGTCTTTTACTAAGCTGGTTTCTGTTTTCTATTGCACAGAAGTTGGCTGTGTTCAGAACAGATAAAGAGAAAAGGAAATGAGGTTGCCTGAGGGAGTGCAGAGGCCTTTGCAAAAGTAGATGGTGTATTGAAAGATGTGGTACTATTGATCTTTGGTGAAAACTGCAGCATTGTTGTGGTCTAGAAAGCATAAATATTTATTAACTGATTATTTTTTCTAGTTTTTGGGGTTTTTTTTACTTGGATACTGCTGGTGTGAGGACTTGGTGAATGAACATTTTTACATGTAGTAACTTTGCTTCTTTTGCACTGGTTTGGTTTTGGCCAAGATAAATTGGGAAAAACACTGAGGTAGAAAAGCAGCTGAATCTGAACACTCAGCATCCTTCCATTTTGGTACTCTCACACTCTCCATCATCTGTGAGAATTCTTGGTTTTTTTAAGATGAAGGCAGTTTTTCTGTGTAATACAGGTCTGTAGACTAAAACTTTAATTTGTTACAGTTACCTTGAACAGTTCTAGCCAAACTGAGATGCTCCCTGGTTAATATTATTACATATATGCAGTACACACAGGCTTTGGAATTCTAGCTTGAATTACTGCATGTGTATATGAGTGAAACTGAAATTTGTGACTGTCTCTGCACAAATGCCATCCAACTTATTTCCTACTTAAACAAACTGAAAGTTCTGCTAGTGTATGTCATGCTTGAAATATATATATGAAGTTGCTAATCCATGGGTTATGGCACAAGGATAAAGATTTGGGAGGAGCTGAGGTGATCTGGTGTTGCTTCTAGCCCTGCCTTAAGTGAGAGGATGGACCTGGTTCCAACCAAAATTTTTTTTCTGGATCTGTAAATTGTAAAAGAAACATGCTCTCAAGCACTCAGCTGGCATGGTACCTTCAGTGGCACAGGGCTCAGCAGCAGCTTGCATTGCACAGACTTTTGTTTTTCTGCTGTTTAGCTGGTTTTAAGTCATTCTTTCTCTTTGCTTTCATGTGTCTGTCTCATTTCCTGAAGCTTATTTTAAATGGCATCATTATGCTCTTGCCCAGCAGGAGTGCCAAAGACTTGTGTTTTCTTGGAGGACCAGATCCCTGAGGAAATACTTGGTTTACAAAGACTTCCAGTTTAATGCCTTTCAAGTAAGGGAGGGGAGACTACTTAATTATTTTCTGGACACATCCATCAGCTTTGGCCTTGAGTCAGAGTAATCTTTAATGTTTGAGATCTGTGTGAACACTCAGCTCGTGATTCCTCCTCCAGCTCGCAGGCACTGGGTCTGTCATGGAAGCCTAGCATGAAGTGTAGGCCCTTGGCAGTCTCTGTGCATGGTTGTGTTTCCAAGGCTTCCTTCAGGGCATCCAGGGGAGACCTTCCCATCTTGAAAGGCTTCAGTTCCATCCTGTGCGTGAGCAAGGCCAAGAGGTGGATCAGAGAACAATAATCTGTGTCTACACCGGCGTTCCCACCTGAGCTGATGACTTTGTTCAATGACTGAGACCCCTTTTCTTCTGCCCTGGCCTTGGGGGATGCCTGGATCCCTCAGAGCAGCCCAGACTGCTTGCTGGGGCTGTTGTGCCAAGTGCTCACTGGACTCAGCTTACATCCCAGCCTGTGCAGAGCCCTTCCTGCTGCTCCCTCCTTAGTGCTCCAGCCTGCTCCACAGGGTTTCTCCAAACTGCCTGCTCTGCCAGATGATGTTGGATGGAGCTGCCTTTTTTGGTTTGTTCCTGTGGGATATTGCTGCTTCCATACAGCCTTGAGTGGGACCAGTGTGTTTAAATCTTGAGATGAAGGCAAAATGTCTTTTTTTAACATCTGTCCTTGAATTACTTCATCACAGTACTGAGAATGGAGGGAGGTTCTACAAGTCTTACCAGCATGGACCAAAGGAGTTGGGATGGATGGATGGATGATGGATGGATGATGGATGGATGAATGGATGATGGATGGATGATGGAGGGATGGAGGAGGGATGGATGGATGGATGGATGGATGGAACCTCTCCTAGGATAATTCTGTGCAGGACTGTAGAACATTTGAAGCTCTTCAGACCTGTTTATATTTACTTCAGCTGGATCAACTCAGAGCACTCCTGGATGGTTCCCCTGCCCAGAAAGCTGCTCATAAATAAGCCCAAGCTGGAGGCTTGCTCTCATGAAGGGTTTTGATGAGCCTGCTGCATAGAGGAGCCCACCATATCTCGTACTTTAGCCTTTTCAATATTGGGCAGACATCATGGTTTACCTGAATGTCATCTGCTGGTGATCTTTATTTGCAGGCTGCCAGTTCCCCACAGTCACTTGCTCAGTTGGAGTTCTCTCACTGGCGTGTTTTGAGTGTTCTTTGGGAAGCATATGACTCATTTTGCCTCAGTCTCTGTCCCCTTCAGCAGTCACTTTTGGTTAGTCATGTTCCTGGCTGAAATGCCTTTATGTTGAGTTTGTGTCTGCAGGATACCAAGAGTCATTAATGTAACATCCTGCTTCTTGCTTACCCTCCCTTTTAATGAGGCCCTGCTGTCAGTCTGCAGGAGCACCAGACAGGCAGACTCAGGCTGTACCTCTGGTGGAAGGACACCACGTTCTGCTGGTGTCCAAGGTCAGGGTTCAGCTCATGCTACCTGGGGCTCTTGGTCTGCTCAAGATGCCTGTCTTGCATAAATGTTCTCAGAAAACATGATGGGTGTCCCTTCCTGCAAGGTATCAACTGCATGTGATGACTTAGCATGACCAAAGCAGTTTCAGGAAATAAAGAGACTTCAAAATTTTCCCTCTTACAACACTTGGAGTTTCACTAGTTCCTGACTGAACCTGTGATTGGAACCAGCACTCTGCAGGGTTGTCTTCTTCAGGCTATCCCTGTATAAAACATTTTAGTTGCTGTATCATGACTGAGGCCTCAATGCAGGGTACTGGCTTTTTTGCCTTGTGTTTGTTTTTGTTGTTGGGATTTTTTTTTGGTTTGTTTTCCATTTGGCATTAAGGAAGGACCTCTTTAAAATCCAGGAGAATAACAGTGATTCTCCTGTTCCACAGCAAGTCTGTTTCCAGGGCTGGCTGATGTGTGTGTCTCCTGCACATAGGGTTGTGCAGGAGGGAATGCAGGGTGTGCCTGGTGTGGTTTCAGCTACACTGGCATGACTGAGATCCTCATGGATTTGGAACCTTCATCTCTTCCTGCACATACCTTGACTGCATGAAGCTTTTATGAACAGCTTTCCTTTTCAGGAACTTTGGAGTGCTGAAAATACATCCCAAGGTAGAACATCTGTATTTCATAGTGTGTTTATTTGAGATTATAGTAGGATTGTCTCAGAATTCCAGAGAGCCTCCTCCTTTCTTCTTTATGAACTATACTTACATGGATGTATCATCAGGTGTTGAGGTTTTCTTTGAGTTTCTGGGCAGGTCTGTTGCTCTTCAGAAAGTCCCTCTCTGTTATGATTTCAGAGTTAATCTCAAGGACATTAGCTTGCCTGTTAGCTTCATCCAGGTTCTTTTAACAGCCATTTTAGGACTCCAGTTTTCTTTCATTCTTGTGTCCAAGTGTTCTTTCACAGTGTTTCTGACCAGTGCTTAGGAAATTCAGTGGCTGTTAGGTTTTGCTGTGCTGTGCCTTGTGCTGGGGAGCCTTCATTGTTCCCACTGCTGGTTGGAAGACTTTTCTTGCAGTGCTTTATGCTGTGTGTGCAGGTTCTGTGAGAGTGCTCATCACCTGGGTGCTCAGAAAGGGCTGAGCACACTTCAGTTCCCTCACAAAACAGTGTTCTGTTCACCAGCTTGTTACAGCCTCAAGTGAGGAATGATCTGTAACTAAGCTACCTCGAAGACTCACTTCACAAATCCTTTGTTAAAAGTAAATAAATGGTGTGACTGAATATGAAGTAACACCATTATAAATGGTTTATGAAAGAGCAGTGCACAGAATTAGAAATCTCCTTAATCTGTTTATGCCCAAACTGAATCTCAGAGCATTTCTACCCCACATCTCCTTTGCAGAAGATGCAGCTGGTACACTGCAGATCTGCCTCTTGTTGAGATGTGCTGCTTTGGGAGGTTTGTCTCTGCGTCCCCCACGCCTCACTTTGTGTGCACTAAGGAGAAATTCATCCTGGTGTAGCATTAGTTTTTATCATTGAGAGCCTTGTTGAGTCTTCTGTGCTGTCCAGACAGATTGAAATTTTCCTGTTGCTGATTCTTTCATTCAGAAATTTAATTAGAACTTCTAAAGAAGTTCTGCTGCTCTAACTAAAATAAGCACCATTCATCTTCCTGAGGATGTAAGTGCTGCATTTTGGACCAGATGTTGTCTCTTGTTCTGGATTTGGTTGATCAACTGATTGACTCAGGAAGAGTCCTACATGTATTTTTGAGATTTAGCACCTGGTAAATGTCTCCATGTCCTGAACTCTTAAAAAATTTTAATCTATTCATTAGCAAATGTATTTGATACAAATATCTAAATGAGTGTAGCTAAATGAATGTAGCTGATTACTAATTCTTAATTGCTATCTGGATGGAAGGCAGTTACAAAATACCAACAGGCTTGGAGTAAATAAATAACCTTTGGTATTCGTCCTCTTTGGAATTTGTGGTCATAAACTAAAACACAAGAAGTTTGCACCTTAACATGAGCAGGAACTTCATTGCACTGAGGGTGGCAGAGCACTGGGATGGGTGTGGAGTCTCCATCTCTGGAGACTTTCCAAACCATGGATGTATTCCTGTGTCACCTGCTCCAGGTGACCCTGCCTTGGCAGGGCTGTTGGAATGGAAGATCTCCAGATCATCCTCTCCTTCCATCCTCTCCATCATCATCTCCCTCCAGCCCTGGCTGTCCTTTGGTTCTGTCTCGTGCTGTTTGCTGCTGGGTGCCAGAATCAGTGCTGGAAACACACAGTGGCTCACGAGACAAGCATTAACAGGGAATGACCATTGGAGCTCAAGGCATTTTCTCTTTTATCTGTCCACAGGAGGGCTGTATTAACAGCTGTAATCTCAGCAGGCTGGACTGTAGAAATTAAGATCAGACCTGAGGACTGATCCTCTTCTGCCCTCTGCCTCGTTCCTTCAGTGTACACTTGAACTTTGTAGATACCTGAAACCCAGCTAGAATTGCTCTTCTTGTGATGGATTTTTCTTTGCCTGTATCAAAATATCCTCTTTATCCTTACCAGAGACAGCACTGCATGAGCTACCTTCTAATGAGTTTCATCATCATATTTATGTATAACTTGGTGTTTTTAAAAACATGCCCTTTTTTTGTGTTTTGATTGTTTTTTCCCCCCTCTGGGTTTGACAGTTCCTCTTTAGTCTGTTCTTCTGGGTCACTGGGGGGTGTTGTAATAGAGCAGAGAGAAAAATTTGTAGTTTGGGGACAAATGTACAAATGTGTAGCATTTCAGAAAAATTATCCTTTGGGAGACCCACAGAGCTGCAGGAGCTCTTTCATTCATTCATTTGTTAAGAATGGCACTGATGGAAGTGTCCAGGCAGCAGAGAAGCTGTAACTATCTACAGTTTCAGGGCTTTCTGGTAATCCATGGAATGTACAGGTACTGCAGGCAGCCTCCTGTACTGTGGTGATATAATCATGTAAATAAAACAGGAACTGTGAATGGAGAGTATCCAAAATGTTCATTCTCTGTTTATGTTCACCTCCTGTATGTGCTGCCTACTTTTGTGGAGCTCTCATTCTTACAGTATCCCTTTGAAACAGGGATTTCCCCATGATTGAGGGGAATGTGGAGAGGAGTGTGAGGCTTTTCTTGAACAAGTGGTGGAAATGGAACATTTGGGGGGCATTTGTGAGGTTCCTTTAGGGTTAGAAGTGTCAGTTTTGAGTGCTTCAGACCTTGCAAAATGTCACTAGTAGGGGTCAGTCATCTCTTGAACATCACATCTGTTGGCAAGGAGAACAAGAAAGTTCCTGCCACTAGAAAGAAGGCATAGCTATTAAATAAAAATGTTAGTGTTGATGCAGTTTTCCTGGCAAGAAGAGCACAGTGTTTTAGGCTTTGTCCCTTCCCTGACAAAGCAGAATGGGGCAGAGAAGTCCTGAACTCGCTGTGTCTTCACACTCATGGACACTCTGCAGGAGTTCAGCTTGGAGAATGGAGATGTTTCTGCTCTTGAACTGCTCTGGGCAGTTTGCTTGCATCGTTCTCCTGTGGACAGATGCAAACACATGCTCTGGGCTGGCTCCTGACACACTGTGCAGTTATTAAACTCATGGGGAGTAAAGGATGGGTTACTGAAACCTCCCTTGCAAGAGTGGGAGGGATCAAGGCTGAGGAGACACTTTCAGGAAAGCCAAAATGTGAGTCTGATGTTTCTTGTTGATTTTCCAATAAAATTAGGATCCCTGAAAAAAGAACTAAATGGGAAATAGTTTTCATACTTTCTTGACCTATGTAGGAACTCTTTTCATTATTTCCCATAAGAGAATCTCGTTCTTTCAGGACCTTTACCTGTGAATTCTAGAGCTGGTTTTAATACTGAAATCAAGAAACTGTCTCCTCAACACTTTGGTATTTTCTCTAGTTTTTTGTTCCTTTCACTTGTAGCCAGTCTTGCCAGTGAGGAGTACTGCTTATACATGGGAAATGTGCTTTAAAAATATTACAAATACTTCTAAAATATATGGTGAGACTCAAACACATGGAAGACTTTATTTCTTAAGATTTAGTAGGTAAGCAGAAACTGAGAATATTGAATATTGAATACTTTTTTCCATGCAAGACAGCTGCTCCCAAAGTTCCCCATTTTTAGAGCACATCTATTAAATTTTTTTAATATATCATATTTTGCCAATATATTTTTAACATTAACTTGTAGTGTAGTTTGATTTTAATATAATTTGTAATTTATTTTTAAGTTATTTCCAGTTTAATTATTTATGTCATGGGAAAGGAAATGCTTTATTCATAAATTTTAGTGTTCACTTTTGTAGCAAAATTCAGAAGGTAATAAATGGATTGAGTGGATCAATGGTGTCATTGGTTCACCTTTGAATTCATTACTCAGCTGTTATCTATTTATATTATATATTTAAATTGACTTTTGGTTGGTTTTGAAGGGGTCAAGGTTTTTTCTAAGTAATAAAAGGAATTTTTCTGTCAGACTAATTTAACATAATTGTAGTTATTTTCTATTAAAACCACTTATGAAGAATACTGGATTTTTCATTTAAGGCACCGTATCAGCACAGTTATTTATTTTTGGTGACTGTTTGTGCTTTATTCCTTCACTGAAAATGTTTTTAAAGCAGACACACCAATAAAAAAATTGAGGCTCTGTAAAACTTGTGAGGAACCTTAAACGTGGTTGGTTAAGACAAGTGTTTGATCTTTTGAACCCCTAGCACAGATTCTGCCGTGAGGAGGGAGTTGGGTGTCCTTCCTTCAGCTCTGCCTCACCTGTGGGATTTTTACCCCTCAGTGGCAGGGAAATCTCACTGCTGGTACCTGGTGGGTGCTTGAGGAACACAGAGAGTTCAGTTCAGGGGGAAGGGGGCAGGAAAAGGGGACAATGGGGCAGGAAAAGGGGACAATGGGACAGCTTGG
>NC_031773.1:69215593-69233587 GCF_001522545.3 Parus major | reverse complement strand
CACAGAATAACCTGGCAGTGCATCCCCCAGACAGTGCCTGCTCCCAGGTGTCTCTCCAGTGAATCTCTTTGTTTTCCCTTCCCCTTTCCAATGTGGTTTGGAGCCCTTGCCGAGCCCTGCTGGCTCCTGTGCAGAGATCCTGTTTCCCCTTGGAGACAGGTGTACCCTGGCTCTTGCCAGCAGGCCTGCTGTCATGTAAACTGATCTATAATTAAAAACCTCCAAATCCTGCCAGGGACAGCAGGCTCACAGCCAGGTATTGATCTGCTGCCTCCTCCTGCTTCTTCCTCCTCATTCCCTGAAACACTTCATGTGCTCCTCATCCTTTAACCAGTCATGAATCTCTACAGCAAAAGTATCTCAATAAAGCATTGCCAAGAGAGTGTTTTAATGATGAGTAAAAGATATGCTAATGTTAGGTGAAATCTAAAAGGAGTGTGAGGATTATGAAATCCAGGCTTGTGGGGTGGTTTCTCAGTATGCATTCAGGGTTTCTGTGTTAATTAGGTGTACGAATCTTCTGTCTAGTAAAGCTAATCCAGGCATCCATTTGAGTGAAAAAAAAGAGCTAAACTCTGCTTTTAATTAACATATGGATGTATTTATCTGGAAAGGCACAGAAAGGTGTTCTGAAATGTACCTTAAACTTAGCATTTAAACAGGTACCACCATTGCTCCTTTGGCCTTGCATTGAGATGGATAAATCCTTCCCATAATTCTTTCTAGGTCCCAGAACATGTCCAAGAGATGAGTAAAATTTGGGTCTTCAGAGCCAGCTTGTTGTGTTGCCCTGAGATGAAATCTTTTAACACTTGACAAGTGAGAGTTCCAGATTTTCAATGCTACACACCCCTTTCCATTTTTTTTTTTTTTAGTTCTGAATTAACACACCCTTATAAAACATATCAAACTTATAAAACTCTGAGATGACTGTCTGTGTTCAGACAAGCCTGAGCTCTTGCTGCAGTTGGGGGATTGATGCCTCGAACTCACAACAGGGAATTCCATTCTCCTTTCTGTCTTGACAGTTGTTCATACAGCTCTGTCAGCAGATGAAGATGTTTCTCTGAACAGTGTTTAAAAGCAGAGCACTTTGTTACAGGATGCATAAAGAACCAAAAGGACCTTATTGGCCAGCATTTCTGTCCCAATGATCTCTGTTATTGTGGATCTTGGACATTTGTGTATTCTCAGCCTGGCCTATAGAGAAGCAAGAGCTCAGCCATTGCTCTGCAAGAAGCCCAACAGCATGACAAACTGCTTCAATGGCTGTAATTCATGAGGAAGCAGCTCCTGAAAAGATTTATAAAGAGCCAGCATTTGTTCAGTTAGAGATTTACCCTAAATGCCTTTATCAACGCTGTCTGTACCAACTGTCCAATTTGATCCATGGGCAATACAAGAATATTGTTGGATATCTTTACACTTATTGCCGTGAAGTCAGATCTCCTTCATGTCCTTCTCTGTTCCCTCGATTCCCACAGTGATGTGCAAGGTGAGACAGGACAGCACTAAAGCTTTTCACTGACTGAAGTGGTTCTAGCTGTCAGTGCTGTTGTAGATACTCGTTTTAGCTTGTCTGGTTGACACTCTGAGCAGATGGGTTTGTGATGCCTGCTAAGAGTTCAGCTTCCTGCACCTGATGTCTGCAGTGGTGGGTGAGTGAGCACTGCTGCCACAGGGAATTGCCTCTTGCTCTGAAAATCCTTGTAGCTAGCAGGAAGATGTCTGTGGCAAAGAACCAGTCCTCTGAATGGAAAAACGTTTCTGTTTGGGTGTTTTCCATTGCATTCCAGGATCTAGTAAAGATCTTAATAATGAAAATACTTGAATCTGTACTTGGAAAGCTGCATCCATCACTGCATCTACCAGAAGTTTCAATGCTTTCTATTAAGGTGGGTTCTGCTAGGCCTTCCCTTTTCCAGAGCTCTCCAAGTTCTTAATGCTTTTCTGCCACTTATCTCTTAAAGCTGCTCAGCCTCCTAAAAGTCACACAAAGCTCCTTTAGAACTCAGTGTAATGTGCTGTGTTCTGCTTTGCTGTCAGAGGTGCTGTCATTTCAACATGAGGGTAAGTGCCAGAACATTTTGATCAGAGGTTTTTTTTTTAATGTTCTTTCACAGGGACAGTGATTGCTGCAGCCATATTCTAAATTTATCCTGAAATTGTAGTAATTCATTTGAACTGCCTGTCTTCTCAGAGTGGTGCTTGGTGTAAGAGACTTGACATACCCAGACAAGAAGATTTTCAAGATTTTCAGTCTGCTCCTTTGTGAGTGTAGCCAATATTTCATGGCAGAGGGCTGAAAATACCATGTATCATGTCAAAAGCCACAGGTTTAGCTCAGTTTTATCCACAATTGTTGCTTCTGTAAATTTTGTTAAAGAAATTCCTATTTTCTTGCTCCTTACATTTCAAACAAAATAAAAAGAAGTTGCAGGGATGGAAGGGATGCATATCTCCTGTCTGTCAAGAACTTGTCTTGATTGAGAACATTGTCTCAATTAATCCTCTTAAGAATTGTCTTAAGTGAGAATTTAAAATAGTATTAAAATAATTGTTGCCATTGCATTGATAACTTCAGAAAGGCCCATAGTTTTTACTGCAAGGAAGGACAGTGAAAGAATTGCTTTTGTTTTGTTCCTTTTTTTCCCTGTGAGTAGCAGTGCACATAGTGTAATCCCCTACAGCAGCTGATGATGTTCCTGGGTACTGCTCTTGTTCCAGCAATCATTTTAGGCCTTCTGGATTTTGACTAGGAACTTTCCTTATTGTGGCTTAAAACAAGAAAACCACGTGCAGGCACTTTTCCAGGAAACTTGGTTTGCTGTCCCTGAAGAATTGAATGACAAAGCAAATGTGAGAAGGTGCAAGAGTTAAAATTATGTGTAGGATGGACTGCAGGTAGGGAAGGCACATGGGAGAGACAGTGAGCAAGCAGGACAAGAAGCACGATGCTAAAACTGGTTCTGTCTCACAGTGAAACAGGGTCTCTGATCATCTCCCTGAGATAATTTCTGCCTTGCAGTGTTGCCAAGTAATCATTGCAAGGGAAACTCTAAGAAGAGTGGCACAGCCATGGTCAGTGCAGTTGAGGGGCTGTTTTTGCTTTGGTTCTCTCCTTCCTGGATGAACATTGGGCAAAGGCTCCAAGAACTTTCCACGTGTCTCAGTACAGCCAAATGTTGTTTATGAGATGCTGAATATCAGGTGCTCTATTGTTCCTGTGTGCAGTATTCTCACATTTATGGCTGTATCTGATCATCTGATGTCTTCCCTGCTCAAGAAAATACATTAAAACAACCAGCAAACAAACCATCAGTGAATTTCAATGTTTGCAAATTGCTGTCCAGGTTTGGTAGATCAGTCTGATGGGGCTTACAAATACTTCATTTTTTTGGCTGAGAACTCGATTTCTGGAGGCACAGGGTGGAAAGAACTCTTTCTGCTGTGGTCACCAATCCAGAGTCTCTGAGCATTGGGTGGCTCAGATTTCCCACTGGCTTGCAGATGAAGGATGAATTCCAAAGTGACAGCAAGAACAAAGTTGTTATATTACTGTGGGCAAGCAGAAGTTGAAAACTTGCTGTTTTACACTGAAACTAATTATTTGGAATATTCAGTCCTCAGCAGTCACAATCTTGAACTGCTCCACAAGCTTTAAAGATCCAGCCCACTCCCAACTTTATATTCTTATAGGAGAGGTAGTTGGTTGGTTTATGCATGCAGATGCAGTTATTCAAGGTATTTTGGTCAAAATATCCTTGGATATTTTGGATATTGGATATGGGGATAGGTGGATGTATGCACTGAGATTTATATTCCAGCTGGTGTAGAGGAAGGTTTGAGTCTGGGTGAGATGGGTGATGTGGGTAAAGTGATCAGCAGCTTTTTTGTGCATCAGTTTTTCATGTTGTACTCCCTTACCAGAAATCAGCAGCTATTTTTCCTTTTTAGAGCATGTTGTTGATGTATGCTGATATGTTGGAAAGTACTGAACACAAGATCAAAGGTTGTGTAGCAGAGCACCTTTTATCTTGGATTGATTCCCTGTGTCAGCTAATGGAAAGATGGATTTGCTGACCTCCCTGGGTGAGGTGACTAATAATACATTTTTGCAGAAAGGCTCCTAATCTATTAACAAATGAGTCATCTTTCATGTAGATGCTATTAATTTGAAAATATTAGACTTTCATACATATGTAAATGTTAAAATTCTCCTTCCCATAAGTGCCATAACAATTTATAATTACTTTCATGGGATGAGAGGTTCACAGAAGCTGAATTTGGCACTTAAGCACCTATTTCACAGATGCAATTTCAAAGTAATCCGTACTGTGGATGAAATTGGGTGTGTTGTATACACATACAAAATGGGATAAGATTGAACTCCACAAGTTCTGTCGTGGCTGGTCTGAATATAGATCAGTTTGAGGTTTGGCTATTGGCTTTTATTTTTTTTTTAACAAAAACCTGGTGCACAAGCATCCATTTTATCAACACAGTTTGTGACAAAAGAAACTTCTGCTTGCCAGCCAGGGGAGACAGAATCTGCAAAGAATTATCTTCCTGCAGTGTAGGAAACTGCAAATATGCAAGGGCTCTTGTTTCTTTAGCAGCAGAAGAGCAAAAAATCAAAGCTCATATTTGTAAATAAATAAAACATGCTGTTTAAGTAGTGTAATGCTAACCCAGTTTGGACAGCCTGGTGGGAAATAGAGGTTAAAGTCAGTATGTAAATTTTCCATTCCGATGAGAAATTCAAACGTATTCCCCAATCCCAAAAGGCCTATTCTCAAGAAAGATGAGGGGCCATTAAAAAGAATCCAGTTTCTTAGCTCCAGGATCATACCATGCTGACATTCAAAGGGTGAGAAATGCAGATTCTTGGAAGATTTGCATGAGAAAAAGCTTTTGAAGCGCAGTAAACTACTGATGTAGAAGTACCTACCTTTGGAAATGTAAACACAGAATAGCTGGGACTTACTGATATGACTTCAAAAATAAATTTCCTTTGAGTTCTGTTGCCTGGTAGACCATTTCTAGTGTCTGACAGAGGGCTCAAATTCCCTTAGGAAGTCAGAGAACTTTCAGAATTATATTCATATATAAAACTGATAAATGTGTGGGTTTTAGGATTTTGGTAGGTTTGCCTGTGCCTAATCAGAATTACATACCACACAGGTACGTGCACAAATTTCTTTAGAATATTTAGAATGTGCACAAAATCCTTTTTTAGAATAAGTCTTGTTTTTACTGTGCATGAGATATTCTGTAGAAACTGCCCATATCTATACTTTGACCATAGAAATAGCCTACCTTTATTCTTGGTGAGCTGTTTGATGTTTGCCATGGATGAAATCTTGTGTGTGGACATTTAGCACTGTGTACTGCACTTGCTCTGTTTTACCTTGCATTCTTTCCATGCCTTACCCTGTCTATGTGTTGGTTGCATCACAGTTTTGGTTCTTCTGTGGCTACAGTTTCAGCAGGCTGCTCCTGATTCCTGATCTGCTTCCTTTAGGACTCTGGATTCATTCCTGCAGGCTTGTTTGGGGTTTGTTGGGGTTATTTTTGTACAAGTAGGAGCAAAGGAATCAGGCTGCTGCATGCTGCCCCCTTAAATGAGTCATTGGTGTGAGTCTAGTTCAGCTGACAAATTTATTACTGACAACTTAAGCTCTTTATCTGTAGCACTTTTTTACCATCATACCCTTGTGCTGTCTCAGAGGTAATGCTCTGTAGGGTTGTGTTTAAAATACAGGTCTCACAAATTAAATCCTATTAAAATCATAGCAGTATTTTGGATCTAAGCTTAACACCACAAAAATCACCCACTCATTTCCATTTCAGTGAGGGTTTTGAAGCCCCTGATCCATCTTACAGGGGGCACATAGCATTTCTGGAACCAGCAAGCTGAGTTTCTTCTCAGCCCTGCTGGACACCTGACATTAGCCCTTTTCCCAATGTGTCTGTGTGGGCTGCAGCTGAATGTCAGCAGGGACTCCCTCAGACAGCCAGGCCTTTCCTGCCTTCTGCAGGATCCTCTTCCCACAAATGCTGCCAGAATTTCAGCTCTTCCAGCACGGGAGGCAGTGATTTCACAGTGACCAGATCCCGTTCTCAATATTGTGCATGTGGTCTCTTTGGAGCTGAGCGTGGCTCATCCTCTTACAAATGTTGGAAATGCTGTTGTAAAAAACATGAGGGTTGTTGTCATAATGCAAAAGTTGTTGGCTGAGCAAACCAAACACACAAACACACACAAAAAGCACCTTCACATTCTCTTGTTTTGTGGTGATGTATGCTTGAGGAATAGACCTTACAGAATTGGCCTTCTGAAATAAAATATATCCTCATTACTGTGTCTTTCCTTTCTAGAGAAATAGCATTGTAGGCATGGTGAACTAAAAACAAAAGTAAGGCATTGTTTAATGTAGTACTAATACATTTCAGACCTGCAATGCCTTTTGTAGCTGCAGGCTTGTGTACCTTGTCTTTCTTTGCCAGCTGTAAAAATAATTGGCTGAAGGACAGATTTGCTGGCATCTTCCAACACTTAATTTTTGTTTGATTAACAAATGACATTTGTCTCTTTTTTAAAATTTTGTTGTGGTTTTTTTCTTTATTCCTGGGTTGGATCCTGTAAAACAAATACAGAACTATATTATGATATGTAATCAAAAAAGGAAACGTGGTGTTGTGGTTTAACCTCAGCCAGCAATTCACTACCACACAGCCACTCACTCTTTCCCTGGTGGGTAAAAATGGGACAGCTTGTGGGTTGAGATAAACTTGTTGGTTGTGAGTTATCATCTCTGTTTTCAGCATTAATCCAGAACACAGCCCCCTCCCAGCTCCTAGCAAGGGAAATAACTCTACAGGAGCAGCACACCTGCCCTGTGGGTGTCCAAGCACGAAGGGTTTTCTGTGTGAACAGCAGCCAGATTGCCAGAAAACAAATCTGCAGTCTCATCAAGCTCATTCTGTCCAGGATCTACTGCATTTGTGGGTCAACAGTGGAAGTGACCCAGGAACTTTGCAATATCTTAAATTTGTCAGTAATTTTTCTATAAGAAGCTTTTATCAAATCTGCTGATTTCAGCAGAACTCTTGTTAGGGTTGGTTTTTTTTTTTCCTGTGGAGTGGAATTTTTGATTAAGAATTTGGTAAGAGTGAGATGAGATGAGATTACCCCAAGCAGGAAATAGAGTGTGGGAGTTGCTAAGGGGTCTCTTGGCTAATTTGAACAAAGAGTCTCTTCCCTTTATGGAGCAGGAATAGAAGCCTGAGTTTTGAAGTCAGTAGATATTCAGATATTTGTGCAAAGCAGAATCTCTCTCAGTGCTTTCTGTAACAATGCCTGGTTAGAGATCTGCCCAAGAACATCTCAGTGCTTCGACTGGAGCCTCCTGTGGCTCATATGAAGATGAGAAAGAGTTTGAACTTCTCTCTCTCTCTTCCAGGTGGAAGCTTTCACACCACTAAATATTCCATTAGAACCTCTCTTTTCCTCCCTGTCCTTACCACCACCCTACATTCCTTGCTCATGATTGAGTCCTCACTGTTCTCCCAGTGTCAGGGAAATTTTTTTTTAATTGGTTGAGTCTTGCAGAATGTAACAATGTTCAATTGTGACACATTTCTGTGACACTGCCATGTAATTGTGTGTTATGTTTTCCCCTTGGTTCTGAGAAAGAGTACATTCTCTTTCTTATTGCTGATTTTTTTCAGGCTTCTCTTGAACATACTGTATTTTTTTTCTTGGTGTTCAAAAATTAAAGGAATTTTCTCGGTTTAACCTACTTAGAATTTAAATAGAGGAGATTAAGAGGAATTTCACTATGGGAGCATTTGGTGTCTAGGTGCCTTGCTTGCATTGCAGAACCCAGAGGTCTAATTTAGGCATTTAGACTTCTTGAATAAATTATGGGATAAGTTGTGTGTCTGATTACAGTAGTTAGACAGGCAGTATCTGCAGCATGAATAATCTAAATCAGGCATCCAAACCCAAATGGACAAATGCATATTGGAATATTAAATGCTGTAGCTTGGTAGGACAAGCTCTGTCTTGCAAGGATGAGTGTGGGAATCCTTTCTTTAAAAAGCACATCACAATTTAATCCTTTCTTTCAAAATCATGGTAGTAGCAGTGGCTGCCTCCTTTTCATCTAAAATGTAGGGCTAGAATACAGGTCTCTGCTGTAGAATATCAATTAAATTTCTTTTTCTGACTGAGACAGTTAAAATGCACATCCCCACTTCCTTTGGAATGGTGAGATGATAAACATTTGAGTTAGTTGGAAGTATTGCTATTCAGGTCTTTCTGTTCTTATGTGTTCTACCAATTAGAATAAGAAGCTGTGCTCTCTTTAATACTTTTCTGTCAGGCCTACCGAATCTTTAAATATTTTATGCAAAAAGGAAAAGCTTCAGCAGCAAGAGATGAAAAGAGCTGCCTGCAGCAAGGTTCCCAAACTCACCAGTGCAGCTGCAGGTGCCTTGGATCAGCCTGAGACTGCAACAGCAGCACAGCTTTGGGAACCAAGCACCAGGAGCTTCTCCATCATCTGCAGCCTGGGAGCTCAGCACCCTGCCAGGGGCTGGGAAATGCCAGTTTGGGGTCCTGGGAGCTCAGCACCCTGCCAGGGGCTGGGAAATGCCAGTTTGGGGTCCTGGGAGCTCAGCACCCTGCCAGGGGCTGGGAAATGCCAGTTTGGGGTCCTGGGAGCTCACCACCCTGCCAAGGGCTGGGAAATGCCAGTTTGGGGTCCTGGGAGCTCAGCACCCTGCCAGGGGCTGGGAAATGCCAGTTTGGGGTCCTGGGAGCTCACCAACCTGCCAGGGGCTGGGAAATGCCAGTTTGAGTCCTGGCAGGTGGAGGCAAAGCCTGAATCGTGTTCTGCTGCTTGGGGATGTAAATTTGGGGCTGTAATGTCAATGATGCAGAGCCTGGTTGGGAAGGGGACCTGTGCAGGGAGTACAGGCAGAGAACACCTGGTGGAAGGGGTGATGTTTGCACCATGGCCTTGTAGGACTTGTGTTTGAGATGAGCCTGAAGGTGCTTGGCTCTGTCAGGAGAACAATTTGTTGGACATAACCAGAAGTACAGAACCGTGCTGACAAAAACACCTTTGTGGTTTGCAGGTGTTGTTATCATTTGTAGTGAGGCTTAAAGACAGATCCCATTCCTTGAAAAAAACAGGGAATCCTCAAGATTTGAGATAAGGGCAATACATTTCAAGCAAAGTACAAGTTCATCATAATTGCTTTGACTTTAATTACATTACCTGCATTAAACTGTTTCACAAAAGCATGGTTGTTACATGACATAACAAAGCTCAGTGGTATTAAAAGTATTTTTACATGTTTATTTCTAGATAAGACTATTTCAACAGTATTTTTTCAAGTTTTCTTCAGATCTCTAGTCAGGTCTTAGACATAGCATTAACTATCAGTGGCTAGTGTTGCATGAACTTGGAAAATATTTTGGCTTTTTAGGATAGTTGCTGATTTAAAACTGAAGTCTAAAAAATGGATGAGAAGCTAGTAAAGCTTGCCTGCTCCTTCAGGGGGAAAAGGATGTTTTCTTTGAAATTATATAAATACAAGAAATTTTAACCTTAAAAGTGATTCAGTTATGATACCAGCTGGTAAAGAATATTGTTCTGTTATTCTGAGAACCATAAAAAAAATTTGGAAAGCAGAAAAAAGAGCCCATTTTGCATCCATTTTGCATGTTGGAAAAGAGTGGGTGTCAAAAGCACAGAATAATTTTCTGTGGGGTGTTTTCCAGTTACCTTTCACATATTAAAGTTTGTTCTTGACTGAGCAGCAGTTCAGAGAACAGTGGGAGTTATTCATAAGCTCAGCTCTAACTTTTCCTCTAACCCCAGCTCTTCATTTTTCCTGGGAAACTGAATTACAGGCAGTTGCTGACCAATTGTTGGGTATTCCAAATTCCCTTGTCTTTATTTCACAGACTGATGGATATCAGTAAATCCTGTTTGTCACTGGTATTATTTTATTTTTTCCACGTCGTGTATTTGAATCATTAAATAGATTTTGGCTCAGTGACCCAGAAGTTCCATGGAGGCATTTCCATATTTAGGGGAAATAATTTCTGTGGGTCTGAGACACGGTTTTTGTCTATGTAACCTGAAATGACATTTCACAGCAGATCAGATGGTAAAAATGCAGGAGTTTGGTTGTGGTGATTTAGGCTGTTGATGTTTATAAATAACCCAAGTTTGATTCCGAGACAACGTTGAGTAGAGGAAATAATTTCATTTAATAGATGATGTGGTTGTTCAGAAGAAGCTCTTCTCTGGCCTGGGAGAAAGGAAATGCTGAAGTTGCAGTCTGTGGAGAGCCAGGTGGGAATTTGTTTGTTAGCTGGAGGAACAACACACAGCTGGGCTGTGGGTAAGAAGGGCTTCTCAAATACAAATGGAATTAACTCATGTGTGGGACTGGAAAGTTGGATCTAGTGGGGTTATTGTTTAATTCTAACAAAATTTGGGGACATTCCCTCACTGCTGCTGGTGTAGCCCTACTGACTTTATAGGTGGGGGATAGGTTCAGATGAGGCAGATGTTTTATTGAGTGCAGTAGGCTTCCTCTTCCAGCTCATCATTCATGAATTGAGCAGTTGTAGCAGTTTTCATTGCCTACCTGTAGTGCCTCAGTGTCAAGGCTTGGATGTGGTTCTGGCATTCTCACTTTGTCCTTTCTCCAAACCACAGTCAATAACTGAAAGTTGAAACCTTTAATTAAAAAGAAAGCAATTTCTGAAAACATTTTGGAAATCCATATTAACTCCCTTCAGCTATTTTTCATCTCTTACTTGAAAATAAATCTGAGCATCCACCAATATATAAACACAATGTACCTTTTGGAACAGAATAATTTCTTGTTCTCTCACCTAATACACCTGTGCTATGTTGTCACACAGATTCTCTAAGCTGAAATGTAGTTTTAGATTACCCAAATTGCTAACTGCCAGGTATTGTGTAATTGGAATAGAAGAAAAGGCAATTACAGCATCCTAAAGCAAGCACGGAGCTTTGCATTTAAGCTGATTTCAGTTTATGCTGATGCTGTGAAGGATCCATTTTCTTCTCTGCCAGCTCCTTGCCAGCCCTAGGCCAGAACACAAATGGAGGGAAGGCACTTGGTCTAAAATACTGATTCTGCCAAGAAAACGGCTTTGGACTGCCTTCATGGCACCATTGTGTACAACCAAACGGACCCTTTGTGTTTCTAAAACAGATTAAAGGTAGGTAAATACTATCTGCTGTCCTTTCACAGAGTGCTTGAGCTTGGTGGGAGCTCAGCTGATCCAACCCCTCTTGCCCAAGGCCATGTCCAGACAGCTTTTTAACATCTTCAAGGCATTTTACATAAGAATTGTGACAAACATATTCTGGAAGTAATGCTTCAACCCAAATCTTCTTAGTTTCTCTTTTTACAAATGCTTGAGTAAAATGAAGTACTTGGATTTATAAAAAACATTAATTTTGCACCATCTTTACATTTTAGACCTCATCAGTGTGTCTCTGCATCAAGCTTGATCATGGAACAGATTTATTTTAGTCCTTCAGCCTAGTGAATACTGGAAGTAGCTGTATTGCAGACACTGGATTTTATATAAATAAAATATAAATGTAATATAAATGTAGACCCCAGGGATCAGTGTACCTGACTTATTCACACTCAGACTAAATTGTAGGCATGTCTGCCTCACTTAAGGGAGAAGAGATAAATCACTCAGTGTGCATCTCATTTCTGGCAATCAAATCTTTGTGCAGTGTTTGTACTTCTCTGTTACTGGCTTGATACTTCTGTCTTGCAGAGAAGAGAAAACCTATTTATTTAAATATAAAGGGAGGACTTTTCTGGGGGCAGACTGTGCTTTTCCTGTACTGTCCCATTATATTAACCCACTGTATTCAGTCATTGGGACAGGATTTATTGTCTTGCACAACAACAAATTACTGCCAATCATTGGATTGACTTCATATTCCTGTTTGTGAGGTGGTAATTTCTGTGCTAAAATCCTCATGCATTCCATTTCATGATGTGAGCCTTTTCCCTGTGCAGCATTTACCCAGTTTTCTGTGTCTCTTTGTTAAATGCTGAAGTTTATTGTCTGAGTCAGATGGGAAATCTGTGCTGGGTGTAGATTTAGTGCTGCAGACCTTGGGAGCCTTCACAGCCGATGGGGTTTTGTGGGTGATATGTGCATTCCAACAGTGCTGTGCCCCTCTGCTTTGCCAAGATAGCAATTCTATAGTAAATCTGGGGCTTCTGCAGAATTGTTCTCCAGGACATTTGGAAGGGTGCAGACACAAGTTGCTGGAAGCTGCTGATGTTTTCCTGTTTGAAACAGTCGCTCTGTCAAATTGATGCAAGTGGAAGCATCACTCAGAGAAGAGTCTGCTAAGTGTTAAGCAACCTCTGCCAGGCATAGAAGGAGAACTTGAACTTTCTGTAGAATAACCCAATTCCACCTCAATTCTGGTTATAAACCCGCAGTGTTGCTCTGCTGGTGTTGTGGTTTCCTCTGGCTTGGTGGCTCAGGAGGTGTGGTGTGGCTCATACTGTTTTCTGATTTCCCCTGCAGCACATGCAGATGACTATCCAGGCTCTCCAGGACGAGCTGCGGATCCAGAGGGACCTGAACCAGCTGTTCCAGCAGGACAGCAGCAGCAGGAGCAGCGAGCCCTTGGTGGCCGAGCTGACCGAGGAGAACTTCCAGCGCCTGCACGCCGAGCACGAGCGCCAGGCCAAGGAGCTGTTCCTGCTGCGGAAAACCTTGGAGGAGATGGAACTGAGGATTGAGACGCAGAAACAGACCTTGAATGCACGGGATGAGTCCATCAAAAAGCTGCTGGAGATGCTGCAGAGTAAAGGACTGTCAGCAAAAGCCACCGAGGAGGACCACGAGCGGACGCGAAGGTTGGCCGAGGCAGAGATGCACGTGCACCACCTGGAAAGCCTTCTTGAACAGAAGGAAAAGGAGAACAACATGCTGAGAGAGGTGAGTGACCAAACTCAGCATTCATCTCCAATCTCAAGCTCCCCTCTGTCTCCTAGCCATTCCACAGCTGTAAGGAAAGATTCTTCCATCTTCTCTATAAGCTGTATTTTACATTCCATTCCACAGAATTTGTGCCTTTTTAAAAACTTATTTGTGGCTTCCTTGCAGGTACCTTTCAGGGTTTTGTGCTGTGGGCCCCACTTTCCCTGTAGTCTCCATAGGAAGCTCTGGGGGTGAATTATCACAGAGCCTGTAAAATGAATTCTTCTGTTCCATTGTAGTTAGAGAGAAAGCAGCTACCTGTGTTTAGGTGAGGGCAGAGAGAGAAATCTTTGCAAGAGTAATGGATGATTGCTCTACAGTTTCCATGGAAACAGTCATCTTGCTGGGAAGGGTATTTGATAAAACTATTAGCTGCCCTGGATGCACAGCTGAAAAAAAAATTCTTAAAGGGACACTGCTGCACACATGGTAACCCCTTCTCCCCATCCTTCTGAAAACAGGAGAACTATTGTCATGTCTGTATTGTACCTGAAAAGAGCACAGTGGCAGGCATTCTTCACTATTAACCATTTTAACCTAATTATAACAGTGTAGTCTATGTAGAATACAAATATTTTGGTAAAACAAAGGAAAAGAAAGAAAATGAGTTATTGTGTAGCCAGTGTCCTTACATTTTTTGATATTATTAAATGCATTTTCCTCTTTCTATTAAATGCACTTCCATAGCCAGCCTCCTGAAGTAATTGAATATTAAGTTTTAAAAGGCTGGTAGTTGAGCATGGATTGTGTAGATGCACAGATAAATATGTGCATAGATGGATTCACTCCTGCTGAGATCCTGTGTGAAGATTATTTTACATCTGTCGGCTGAAGGCATGAATTGATGGCTGTCCATGTATGTGTACCACAGGTTTGAATCTGATCATCTGTTCTGCACACTGGTGTCCATCTCATGCTTCAGCATTTTTTGGGAAAGCTCTATGTGTACACAAGATTTAAGAGCCCTCTCTAAGAGCTCAGGAAAGCAAGGCCTGGAAGAGTTTTTTGAGATGAGTGTATGCAGCACATAAATACTTCTTAATACCTCTTATTCATATGTTTTCCAGGGCCTGAGCCATAGTGCTTGTGCTCTTGTAAGCATTTATATAAGAAAGCTGGAGCCCATTGCATTTCTGAGCCAGATTTAGGCCAGATTTATTTTTTTAGAGCAGTAATCTCTTGAGTGTCTGGAGTGAACATAATATGATTCCAGAGTTTCCGCACTACAGTTTTTTCCTTTATTTAGCAACCAATAATAATTCTGTTCCAATTCTTGTAACTATTTCAGGAAGAGCCTCAAATGGCTTCCACTTGTTTCTGCTCTAAGTCCAGCAACATAAATGAGAAGCTGGCAGGAGATGTGCAATTTTTCAGGAACGTGGTGGAGTTTGTTCCTGCTGCTGATGAGTAGATGTTGTGAGATAGGAATTCTTGTTTCATTCACGTGGATTTGGAAATCATCTGTCATTTCAGTCCTAGCCTTTATGGTAAAAGACTTCCTGGAGGAGGTAGGGATGACCTACTGACTTGAAAGTGCAAATGCAATTTATCAAATGTTCTAAAGTCAATTACTCCTTGCTGCTTACCCTGATTCATTGAGAAGTGTAAGCTGAGTATAATGTAATTTGTAGCTCAAACCATGGCTATGATGTGGGATCCAGCCAGGAAGCTGAGCAGCCTCAGAGATGAGGTTCCACGTTGTCTCCTTCAGGAGCTGGGTGACAGCAGGAATGGTTTTGTTTGTCTTGTCTTGTCCTTGAGCTCTGAGCGAGGCTGAGCTGAGTGAGCTCAGACTTACCTGCATCACACCCAGGTCTCATGCCTGGGGCTCTGAGAATCAGAGGAACGTGCAGCTGATGGCACCTGACTGCCTGAGCTCTGCAGGATGTGGTTCAGAGCTGCTGTCCATGTTCACATTCACATCTGCAGGATGTGGTTCAGAGCTGCTGTCCATGTTTCACACTGGGATGTTGTCTCTAAGGTGTGGCACCTGTTAGGTGTGTCTGCATCACCCTCCTCAGCTGACCTTCTCTCATGTTCTCATGTATTTCCATAGCTGCAGGTTATTTTAGCCCTTTGCTACCCCAGAAACCAATGGTGGAATTTTTGAGCTGCCTTGAAGGAATGGATCTACTTTCCTGATGGTTCTATATCTAGCATTCCCAGTATCTGGAAAGGCATGCTGAACTCTTCTCTAAATAAAGACACTCTGAACTCTTCTCTAAATATTGCTGCTAAAGGAAGCATTAATATCTCAAAGGGATTCACAAGAGCTTGGGAGGTCACTTTCTATTTCATGTCCTAACACTTCAAAAAATTTTAATAGCAGTCTTGACCAACTTAGCAGAAGAAGTTCTGAGATGTCAGAACCCACTAGTTCTGCTTCTGACTCTGCAAGGGTGTTAGATTTATGATAGGAAGTTTGCTGGAAATAATACTAAAAATCTACATCTTGAGGCAAAAAGGTATCCCTCAGTTTTCCAACTTTGAAACCTAAAAATGTGATTTAAAGTGTGATGTTGATACTCAAGGTCATCAGACAGTTTTGCAGGCAGACAGTGCAGTTACAGTGGCGAGCAGTATGACCTTGAAAATTAAATGGGAATTAATAGATTTCTTCAGCTTTTCCTATTGCCATTATTGTACTAGAAATTGCACTAAGGAAAATAAGTTCTAAGAGAAGTCAGAGTTGTGGTTCTGATGAGACAATAACTGTGTGCCACTCACACAGTGTTAGGCTGTTATATCCATTCCACGTTATCCCTTTTTCTAGGCTGGAAACTCCAGTGCTGCTTAATTGTTCCTGATATAAAAGACATCACTTATTTTTGATCACCTCCCAGGGCACTGCCTCAGTCTCCCAAATCCAGATTATAAAATGGATTCTCCTGCAGCTTCTGAGAGGTATCTCCATAAGCAATTTGCCTCTCTTGGGCTGTTCCCAATTGCCCTGACTTCTGAGGATCTCAAGAAATTATTCATGTAAATCCATGGGAAAGTTCCTATATCCAGCACAGGATGTATCCAGCAACTGATACAGAGGATATTCTCTCATTAACACAAATGATTAGAACTTAAATGTCTCGTTGAACATGAGAATTCCCTGACTTCAGCAGATTGCAGTGTGGCTGCATCACATTCCTCTACCCTGGAAAACAAGCTTAAGCTTCATAGCTTAGCAAAAGATGGCTGCTATTTTAATTATTAATACCCCTTCTTCAGTCTTAGTGACAATTATGGTGGTTGGTATTCTAAACTTAACTTTCAGCAACAGAATTATTTTCATACCAGAAGAAACACTTGCTGAAACCCAGCAGCTGGAGTCCAGCTTCCAGAATAGCTCCAGGCTGCATTAACTGTGCCCTTTGTTCCAGACCTGGAGCAGAGTTAGCAGTGCTGGGCTGCAGGGGTAACTGGGCTTGCTGAGCCTCCCTGCTCCCCAAAGGGGGATTAGAAATGGGTTTTTCTCAGCCACACTGATCAATAACCCAAATATCAGAGCAGCCTGTGGCAGGAGGGGATGTGGCTGCATCCACAGCTGCTGTTCAGACACCGGGAGAGCTGTGGGCAGGCTGATGTTTGTAGGGACAGTCCAGCAGGGATCTCAGTACAGATGGTGTCACCCTGAAAACTCAGCTTTTGGAGCTTGAGTTTCTAAAGACAGTTACTGTAAACACAGATATGTGTACATCCTTTCTGATACACATTTTGGGATGGACATCTCTCACCAGTGTGGTTGGAAAGTGTTATCCTGGCTGTGGTCAGAAACCTACACATTGTGAGAGAACAAATAAACTTCTCTCTTTCCTTCATCTTACCTTGAGCTGTGTCTGTGTGACTTATTTTGTGTCCAGCAGTGACAGCTGACCACAATAATTTCTTTGGAAACAGAAAGAAGGCTGTTTATTTATCCTGAAGGTTTTTTAATTCAGAAAGCAGTTCTAGAGTCCAGGCTTGCACGTTACAGTAGTGTGGGATGAGGGAACAACTGACAGGAGCTTTATACTTTTGTGTCCAGAAACTGTTTGGTAGCAAATTACAGTTTAGACTTTAATACTTATTTATTTATTTATCTATTTATTTATTTATCTGTTTATTTATTTATTGATTGCTAATTGGACACATTCAAACAAGAGGGATTTTTATTCCAGCCGAGTACAAAACTGAATGAAGGAGTCAGGGATGGAGAGCTTAACAAATAAAGGGAGGTTTTGTGTGTAAAACAGGTTGTTCATGAGGGCACTCATTCACAATGAGCTCAAGGAAAGGGGCTGTGGCAGAAAAAGCTATTATTTCTTTCCTTTCTGAGTACATTCTGAGCATTATTTATTGTCCTTTCTGGGATGGATTTGCCCTCTCCACCCATCTGGTGGCCAGGGAGCAGCAGGAGCTGCTGAGGATGGAGGGATGTGGTGTGTCCTTGTTGTTGGAGGTGATTTTCATCTCCTCAGGACTGAGCCCCTTGGGATATTCCCTCATGGGGAATTTCTCTTATCTCAGTTCTGTTTCAGGAAGGATTCTCCAAAGACTCCTTAGCTTCTTGTTTCTCATGGTTATTAATATATACATTATATTTTATGTGTGTATATATATATATATACACATAAAATTATATCTTAATATAATATATAATATATAATTATATTAATTATATTAAGTATAGTATAGTATAATATATTATAGTATATTATTATATTATTACATTATTATATATTATATTACATTGCATTACATTATATTATATTATTATATTATATTATAGTATTATATTATATTATATTGTATTGTATTGTATTATAGTATAGTATAATATATTATATTATATAAAGTATATTATAGTATACATTATTATAGTATATTATTTATTATTATTGTGTATATTATTATATTATATATATTATTGTATTGTA
>NC_031773.1:69204858-69215571 GCF_001522545.3 Parus major | reverse complement strand
GGTTCTGGCTGTCCCCAGAGTCCTGTCCTTGGGGTTCTGATTGTCCCCTGAGTCCTGTCCTTGGGGCTCTGGCTGTCCCCAGAGTCCTGTCCCTGGGGTTCTGGCTGTCCCCTGAGTCCTGTCCCTGGGGTTCTGACTGTCCCCTGAGTCCTGTCCCTGGGGTTCTGACTGTCCCCAGAGTCCTGTCCTTGGGGCTCTGCCCAGAGTCCCCAAAGTCCTGTCCTTGGGGTTCTGACTGTCCCCAAAGTCCTGTCCTTGGGGTTCTGGCTGTCCCCAGAGTCCTGTCCCTGGGGTTCTGATTGTCCCCTGAGTCCTGTCCCTGGGGCTCTGGCTGTCCCCTGAGTCCTGTCCTTGGCTCCCAGGCTCACCCTGAGGATCCTCAGGGCTCTGGCTCATCCCTCAGCTCTTTGCAGAGGGAGCAGGGATGTTCCTGCCAGGGATGTTCCTGCCAGGGATGTTCCTGCCAGGGATGTTCCTGCCAGGGATGTTCCTGCCAGGGATGCTCTTGTTTTGCCCCAGACCTCTCCTGCTGGGCTGCAGCTCTTGTGGGAGCACCTTGGGAAGAAGGAAAGGTGGAATATGAAACGCAGCCATTACCAGGGAAATTTCAATTCTGCCAGGGCTGGAAATCAGCATTAGGCTGTAATTAAAAAGTTATTGGAAACCTCCACGAGGCTCCAGTTCTGCTTAATGACTGCAGCTCTCTGTCCATCATCAGACACGAGCCACTTCAGGGGGGCACAAACCTGCCTTTTACCTGTTTAATGCTGGCTGGAATTATCATTGCTCATATCCATCCCAGGAGTGGAAATGCTACAAAACTGGAATATTTCTATTTTATGCACTGAAGTTCTTCTACTTCAAACCAGGAGATGACCCAACTTGTGCAGGCCTGCAAATTAATTTAAAAAAAAGCAATTATGCTGTTGAAGCCAAAAATGACACCCAGACTTGCTGAGTATGAACCCAAATACACAGAATTTAGTGGGAGCATTTTTTATTTATTTATTCCTAATCAGCATTGCAGAGATGTTAGAAAAAAACCCAAACTTTTACATGGCAGATCTGTGAAAAGCTTTCCAAAATTAAGTTATATCTGTATATAATATAAAATTATATATAATATATAATATATAATATATAATATATTATTATATTAATTATATTAAGTATATTAAGTATATTAAGTATATTAAGTATATTATAGTATAGTAGAATATATTATAGTATATTATTATATTATTACATTATTATATATTATATTACATTGCATTACATTATATTATTCTATTCTATTCTATTCTATTATATTATAGTATAGTATAGTATATTATAGTATATTATAGTATACATTATTATAGTATATTATTTATTATTATTGTGTATATTATTATATTATATATATTATTGTATTGTATTATATTATATTGTATATTATATTCATATGTTATCAAAAGACTTGGCAGGTCTTCCCCAGACCTTTCTGCTCAAGTTCAACCCACCACAGCTTTGGTTGACTTTGCCTCAAAAGGCACAAAATTGCCCCAAACCAAACAGTTCTTTTATCTTTATACTCATTTTTACCCAATTAACAATAGACACATAAATTATTTTTCTTAATGACCTGATGACCCTACACCTGTGTGCTGCACTGTGGCATTCTGTATCCAATCACCTACTGCTACTTAAAAACTTGTAGAGGAAGAAGATGAAGAAGAAAGAAGAAGGAAAAGAGACAACACCCTGAATCTTCTAACACCTTGAAAACACGCCCATAAATTTCATGTTATATGAAATTCAGTGTTTTCCTGGGTGTCAGAGCCAGGTATCAGTGATAGGAGCACACACTCTGTGTCCCAGACTCCACAGCATCCCCTCCAAGTGTTGTTTGGGAGGTGCACCAGGTTCTCTGGGATGCCCATAAATTTCATTTTCCTGGGTGTCAGAGCCAGGTATCAGGGATAAGAACACACACTCTGTGTCCCAGACTCCACAGCATCCCCTCCAAGCTCTGTTTGTGATGTGCAGCAGCTTCTCTGGGGTGGCCTTGCCCTCTCCACCCATCTGGTGGCCAGGGAGCAGCAGCAGGGGATGGAAGGACGTGGTGTGAGCTCGGCTCCCTCCTCTCACCCCCTTTTAATGAGCCACAACAAGTTCTGCAAACAGATTCTTATTCCATGGGTGTGTTCAAATTCTCACCCTTTTCTGCTCCAGGCTCAGAGGAGGATTTAGAAATTTTAATTGGAGCAATTAGAGTTAACTCAAAGAAGACTTTTGTCCAGTGCCAGTATTTAGCAACATAAATAAGACGCTTCAAGAGAGAAGTTTTGTTTTGCAGATGGGTTCAGGAACTGGAACTCTCACTACCATCATACCAGGGGATGTCTTTCTGATGAAGTAAAAAATGAAGTTTCTGCTTTTTTATCACTGCTTCATGCTTTTGACATTTCAGAAGCAAAGGGAGAATGATTTAAATCAAGATAATTTAAATAATTATGTCTTTATTAGAATTGCTTGTGTGGTCTGCAGGTAGTTTTAAAACATGCAGAGGTTTTGTAGGTCAAAATTTGAGAAAATGGGCTATTTCAACTTGAAAGCATGCATAATGTACTTTTTATGCATTTAAATTTCTTTAAATACCATTTTAGTTTGCAATATTCTATATGTCACCTTAGGAAAGAATGACAGTTAAAAATGTTCAAACATATATGAAATTATTTTCACCTTTCCTCAGTACAGAGGTTGGTAGCTTCATAATTCTTCCAAGGTTGGAAAATAATGTATTAATTTTCTGGTTTTCCAGACAACAAAAAAAAATCTGAAACACCTTATTCTAGCATGGCAAATTTCTGATTTTTATATGGTAGTTAAATAATGTGTGGGTATGAAGTAAATGGAAAAAAATCAGAAGTCCAGTCGTCTGTCAGGATGTTTTATCTGTATCATAAATTATATATTATATTATTGTGTATATATTGTGGTCTCATCAAAGTGAAATAATTAATAAAATTTCAGTAGGTTTCTTCATATGCTTTTTCTAGCACAGGGGGTAAATTATTTAATTCCTGTGCTTATTTCTAAACAATTTTTTTTCTATGTGAATGGGCTGGTCTTCAGCATGCAGGAAAATTTCTTACTATTTCATTTTAGCACTCCCATACCCTTCAGACAGGATTTCATGTGTGAAACAAAGCATAAATCTGATTAGAGGTTTAAAATGCTTAAACTTCAGTGTCTTCTGATGTTCTGTTATATTGGAAGATTTTCACTGTCAGTGCCTGTTCCATGATTTGCTTTGTTTACAAATTACATCTTATGTATTCTTTCCTTGGAGATGGTCACATCATCCTGCACTCCTCTGCTGCAGAAATGAGATTTGGGGAACTTTGTTTCCAAAATGTGAAACTTTGGAGTGGAAGGAAAATAAAAAAAAATCCTAAAAATTCCATGACCAAGCTGGAAGCTAGTTTGAGTACAAAATGAGTGGTTTTGCACCTTAAATAAGGGGAAAGAGGAAAAAAAATACATTAATAGCACATATGTAAATGAAGTTCTACAAGATTAAGATTTTAATTTTTAATTCACTTTTCTTCAGCTTTTGAATTCACTCTCCTGTGTTCAGATTTCAGCACAATGTCTTGCTGCTTACAGCTAATTGAATGGCTTGAATTAGTTCTCACCTTACCTTGCTTTTACTCTAATGCCAAAGTTTTGGGGGATTTTGCTTTTGTTTCCTGCTGATTGAAATACTGAGATGAGCAGGAAGCTGAGCTTTAATTTTCACTTTTGGTGGCTCCTTTGTTAACAAACTTAAGTGTCCTAATATCTGAGGTTTTAATTGGATTTAGCAATAATCGTCTCAGTGGATTAATACAATTGCAAATCAGAGATGACTTTCTTTAGCCAGGGGTAAATCAGCTTCAAAGGAACTGGCACCCTCCATCCTCAGAGTGTGTGCAACTGCCAGCACATCTCTCCAAGTCATGCTCTTCATGAAAAACACTTTGCAAAAAGCAGGGAATTATCTTGATTGGGTTTGCAGATGCAGGAAATGACAAGTGGAAAAATGCAGAAATCATTTCTGAAGGAACTGCCACGATCACTGCTTCCAGACTTGTATAATTCTATCATTTCAGTAGCAAAAACTCTGATAGCAATGAAATAAATTCTGCAGGATTCTTATATGTTCATTTTTTTTTTCAGTTCATTTTTACATCTTGTTGAAACAGAAGTTAAAATTACTGGTATGGAATAATTTTTGAAAACAATGAATAAAAAACCCCTGAAACCAAACAATTGTGATACTATCCAGTCACCTTCTGGCAGCAGGTAGTGAAGATATTTATATAAATGAGTCATGCAGATTAAAGGGCTCTCCCACAGGTTATTTCATGCAACCTTCTGCTCAAACCAGCAATTTCAAGCCGTGGGGATTCCACAACCTCTTTTCTTCTAACTGAGGTAGAAGAAAATCAGGTTAGTCAGGTGTGATTTGTCCTTCTGCACAAGTGAAAATCTATTTTATCTTCTATATGGTTTTTAATTAACAATTATCATTAATACTGAGCTGATGGATCCTCCTGAAATTTTCCTTTGGTTGTAACATTTGCATTTCACTGTAATTAATTGGAACCAGGTTGCTAAAATCTAGGCAGGCAGAAAAGCCATCTGAGAGACTGAACTTGAAGTACAAAAGATAAAACATTCATTTAGTAAGGCCTGGAGGATAAGGTTGGAGAATAAAAGCAGTTTTTAGTCAAAACTGTCCAGTCCAATGAATGATGCAAAGATCCAGCCCAGGACATCATAATTGATTACTCGAAGATATTGTGGCAGTTTGACATTTATTTATTTTCTTTTTATTATTTTTACATTAATAATATTGTAAATAAGTTATATGCAGTATATAAATTATGTAAAATAACTATTATATATAGAATAATATTAGTGCTGGCCTTGTGGCTGCTGAGAGCCAGGTTGCTGTATTTCTGAGCCTGTATTTTTTAATGTATAAAAACATTATTGCTTCAGAGTGCACCTTCACTTTTGTTCTAAATCCTGTGCACAATCAGACCCTGGAGCAGCTGAGGGAATAACAGTGAATGATATGGCCAGGGTATGAGGGGAAAAAAAAGGTTTGGACTAATTTCAGCCCTCATTTTTATGCACATATATATATGTGCATGTTTATAATGTTTATATATGTTTATAATCTGCAGTGAGAACAATGATCAGTATTGAGGAATCCTTCAGTTTTAAAGGAAATTCTCTAATTTTGAATTGTTATCACAAAACACCCATGGAGTTTGTAACTATTTGTGGTGTGTTAAAAAGACTTTATCACAGGTATTCCTTACATGTGCAGTGTTCCCAGTGTGTTTGATCAGCTGTTGTGTGTTGGGCTGAGCAGAAAATCAGAGTATTGTTCCTCACAGGGGCACTGTGCTGCCCTGCAGATGTGATAATCACACACCTTCACCTTCATCTGCTTCTGGGGTAGGTTTTATGGGAAAGGAAGATGGATATTCTTAATTTAAAATTAAGATTAAATATTATTAGGAATATTAATAATAATACTAATAATATGAATAATATTATTATCATCATAATAATATGAAATATGATATTAAGATGAAACCCCAACTCTGGAGAAGGTGCCCACCTTGTTTAGAACTTCTGACTAGTTCTAGCCTTCAGTTTCTAGTTATTGGATCTTAAAGATTTGTTTTGGAATTTGGAATTAATTTTGCAATTCTGTTGCCTGTGAATGTACTTTAGAGTTGGGATCCATCTGCACCATAATTTTGTTTTTTCCTCCTTCCTCTCACTTTTAAATGAAGGAGTCATTGAACATATGAAAGCAATAAAAACATTAAAGAGGTTTATATGAGCCACCCCTTGTTATAATAATTGAATTGGCACTCAAAGATGCTAAATTTTACTAACCTGTTAGGAAACAATAGCAGTTCCATAAGAAAGTTCTTATTCTGTGGATATAAAGTCCTGTATTAGTTTATCAGAATGGATAACTTGCAAGGAATGAAGGACTGGCATTCTGGTTTTCAGATCCTGACATTTGTGTGTGGCCCTATGTTTTTAACCATTGCACAAAATCGGTTTTACAGGTTCAAATCTTAATTTTCACCCATCTGTGGGGTGTGTTTCCAGGTGAGAAATGTCAGTATTTTTCCATTGTGCCACGGGAGGCAGGGATGCAGCCTGGATTTCAGAGTTCAGAGGGGGAGCTGTGCTCTGCTCTCCTTCTGCAGCCTCTCTTCCCTCTGTGCTCTTTTCTCTCCCCGGCTCACAGGGCATGGTGCCAGGGTGAAACCCTTGCTGTGCACTCAGGAGCTGGGAGTGGTGTTTTTCAGCAGGTTGTGTCATCCAAATGACAGTGGGATGACTTGAGGCAGTACAAGTAGGACATTTCCTGTGCTCCAGACAGAGGAGGTGCAGGCATTGCTCAGGAGGCAGCTCAGAAGAATTTTCTCCTTGGTGAAAACACTGAGCAGTGGTGGAAGCAGACCCTACAGACATGCACTTCTCCTGCTGCCTATTCCACACATCCCATTTCCACAGCACCAGCTGGTTTTCTGTCCTCAGGTCAGAAACAATGGCTCTGCAGCAGTGGACATTACCTGACCAGTAAAAATAATACAGTGGCCAAAACATATGTATGGCATGTTCATTTTTGACTTTCTTATCCTTTATTTTCTTGGTTGCTAAAAGCTCACAAGTTTTAATTTCTTTGAGTAAATCCATTTTGGGAATGTAGGTACAGGTAAGTAGAATAATAATGGCATTGCTCCACTCTGGTTTTTATGGTGCCAGTAATATTTGTGCAGAGGCTGTCAAGTTTTCTTTTCACTCTAGGAGAAATAAATATATTTAGAGGGGTTTTCAGGTTTATTTTTTTCTGGAGGATTTTTTTTTTTTATTTCAGTGAATATACTGCAAACACACTTGTATAAACAGCTTCTCAGAAAATACAAAATACAATATATAAAACCAGAGAAACCTTCTATTGGATTTTATTACTACCATTCATGGGCATCAATTTATGCAGATGGTTTTATGCCAGACTTCTGCAAGATTCCTGTGGCCCTTGTCCTGTCACACAGCACATTTCAGTCTTGCTCACTCCAGAGCTGTGTAAGAGCTTCACAATTTTACACACTGTGTTTTTAAAAAGCACTGTGCAGCTCTGCCTTTTTCATTCAAATAATTAAACATGTGGAGGTAGTTACATAGGTGACAGCCATACAGAATTTTAACTTTCACCATGTCTGTTGGAAATACAAATTTGTGGATTGCTCTTGGGATTTGTCTTTCAGGTGTTTGAGGGGAGTGGATGGATAAACTGTGTGTGGGCACGTAACACAATCCATTGTTGGCATCACAATTTGTGCTCTAAGGGCACCAAAGTATTTTTCTGGCATATAAAATGAACAGAATTAACTATCAGAATTCACACTCCTGCAGTTGACATTACAGTGTGCTGTAGGGACAATACTGTTTGAAAACAAAGAGTGTTTAAATAGTTTGGGTCATTGTTTCTCCTCTTTTTACACATGTTGGCTTGAAAGCCCAGCTTTATATGACAGAACAAATTGTTTCAGCTTTCTGTAATTTTATTCCTTAGCAAGCAGTTTGAATTTACATCAGCAGAAACATCACATGGACCTCCTGTCTGCATCCTGTATTTCAGTCCTGTATTTTCAGCTGGGCTCAAGGCCAAGAGCCTCAGATTTTCATCCTCTCTGGTTAAATGTTGCCACTCTGGGGTAAAAAATGCTGGAAGAAGAGAATGAACAGCAGCTGCACCGTGTAAATGTTGGAGTAGAAACCCTGGTGTTGGTGTTCTCAGAAAGCCTCAGGTGCAGTGCATTCTGTGAACATCTTCCATGAGAACAATGCAGAGTTCAGAGCACTTCAGCAGGCAGGTGACAGAGCTTTGTAGCAGACCCAGCTCCCATTTCAAGTTTATTTTGAGTTTGAGGGTTGTCAGAGGTTGCAGCTTGTGCTGTGCCTCTTTAACTGAGGCTGGGATTCTGCTGAATGAGCTCTTGGCAATGCTTTGTGCGATACCAGAAGTGATAGAATGTGTGAGCTGGCAACATCAGAAAGCACCATTGACTTATGCTCTGTATTAGAAAGAGAAGCTTCTAGTAATTATGTTTGTGCTGGGACAGTGCCATGAGTGTAACTCTTGCTTTCATTTCTGCTGGCCCAGGAGATCCACCGTCGCTTGGAGAACGCTCCCGACACGGCCAAGACAAAGGCTCTCCAAACTGTTATTGAGATGAAGGTAAATCACCCTGCTGGGCAGCAGGAGCCTTTGGAAAATGGCTTTTCATGGGAAAGGTGGCTCTACCAAGTACCATATGCTTCTGTCAGTCTTGGCATTTAAAAGAAGTGTATTTTTATGCTGTTTTATTACCTCTTGTTATTTTATTTGTTGCTGTTGATCACTGAAGAGACAGACACAGTAGAAACTTGTCCTCTGTCTGCCTGAAACAGCAGATCCAGATTTCTTACAGTTAACCAAAAGTTCATTATATTCCAAGAATGGGAATGATAGATTAATAGGGATGATTTGTGGGGTTTTATGATGTGGGTTCTTTTCATGTTACCAACATTTAAAATGCTGCTTTGCATTCTGTGTAGCAACAAAGTTAGCAAACTCAACACCCACTTAAAGAATGGGTCTTCATATAGCTAGAAATACATCTGTATGGCATCATAAAGCTAGTTTTTCTGATGAATTTGTGATTGAATTCTTAAACCATTAGCTTAAGTGTTTAATGGACTGGTGGCAACTGGCCAAGAGCTCAGGAGCCACAATCAAGTGTGTGGTTTACACAGCTTTGTGCAATCATATTTCATCTTGTATTGCTCATAAAGTACATCAGACAGGGGTTGGATAAGTAGAGTTGAAAAATGGAAGACTGGCTTTGCAAGCTGTTCTTTTCCACTTTGTATCCCTCCTTTTTATTTTGTTTTCTTTCCTTTTTTGCTCCTGCAACTTTTTCCAATCTGTATCAGTGTTTTCCTTATTTACATCCCATCTTTCTACTCTGAAGCTTTCATTTGCTGTCCCTCTTTTATTAGTCAGCTTTGTGGTCCATAGTAATGCAAACTAATTGATCATCTGGTAGCATTAAGTGTCTTTAATATCAAGAGAGGAACACAGGGGCATTTCTGGGAAATGATGTGGGTATGGAACTAAACACTGCTGGAAATTTCAGTGTATCACTTCACCTTACTACCTCAAATTTTTTATCTACTTTATCAATTTTAAACTTAAGTATCAAACATTATGAAAATCCAATTAGATCTTCTTAATGATGCTTTGAAAAAGTCTAATTTCATAAATAAAAAACCTGTATATGTAAAAATCAGCTTTTTATTCAGCTGTGCTTTGCTTATCAGACAAAGAAAGAGAAGGGTTTTGTTTATAAAAATCTGCAGTATATTTTCAAATCAGATCTGTCTTTCAGGAAGGACTAAATATTTTGGAGAAATGAAATAAGAAAAAATAGGCTGCTTTAAGAGATTATGGTTCCTAAATGCAGATCCATGAGGATGTGTGAAGCTCTGTGTGCTGTGTGAATCTGTTCTTGCTCTCCCTGGCACAAAAGGCTTCTAAAGAAACAGCAATCCAGGTGCACTGAATGAATACCTCTGATCATCCTGTAGAAGTATGAGGATAATGATGGATTGACTTCTTTGTTTTTCCAGATGGTTATTTTTAACCCTCTGAAATCTTTTGTACGTTGTACATCTGAGCCAGAATCCTTTACTGTTTTATCCAGTCAAAAATAGATTGTTACACATTTTCCTTGCTTTTGGTGTTTTGCTGTTCCTCATTTGTCACCCCACTTAAATGAAATAGTGGCACAAACCCAATTTCTTGCCATTCTTGCACTCACATTTTGCTGTCCCTTCAATGAGAATTAAATTTCTCTTTGAAAAGACAACATTTCCTCATGGTCCTTTATTTACTCATCCTACATGGTGTTCCTGGCCTGAACCATGTTTTCTTTCAGTACTAAACTCTTGCTTTCCTTGGAAGGTAAAAAAACATGAATTAAAATCTGAGTATCTGAGCACTCATATGTAAAGAATTGAATGCTGATTTCTCTAAGAACTTCCTAAGCAAATTTCAAGGGCAGGTAATTTATTGTACATGTATTTCCTTTTGTTTTGCTCCAAATGAGCAAATTAATTAAATGATTAACAAATCATTTAACTGTGTGTCTTTACCTGTCTCCTGTAATTTTCAGGATTCAAAAATTTCTTCCATGGAGCGTGGCCTCCGGGATTTGGAGGAGGAGATTCAGATGTTGAAGTCAAACGGAGCCCTGAGCACAGAGGAACGTGAGGAGGAAATGAAGCAAATGGAGGTGTACCGAAGCCATTCCAAATTCATGAAAAATAAGGTATGAGAAAACAAATGGCAGCCCCATGTTACCCTGAGCTGAGTGGACAGAGGACAGAAATGTTCATGCTTTCGTTAGGAGGTGTGGGCTGGCTCCCAGTCAAGTGCTGGGAATCAGAACTGATTCAATACCTGCCCTGAAGCCACTCAAATAACTTAAAGATATAATTTTAAATTCCTATCTGAAAATATTGTAATGGTGTTTCTGTAGGATCAGTGACCCAAATTCTCCTTTCATTGTCACATCTGATTCCTTTTCATTTTCCATTTCC
>NC_031773.1:69200661-69204838 GCF_001522545.3 Parus major | reverse complement strand
CCCTTTTCCTTTTCCTTTTCCTTTTCCTTTTCCTTTTCCTTTTCCTTTTCCTTTTCCTTTTCCTTTTCCTTTTCCTTTCCCTTTCCCTTTCCCTTTCCCTTTCCCTTTCCCTTTCCCTTTCCCTTTCCCTTTCTCCTCTCATTTTTAGGCCATTGCAAACCCATTATTGGTTCAGGTTTTATTTGATCTAAAGTCTTTCCAAAGGTAGTTTGCTGAAGAAAGGGTATTTATTTCTGCAGCTGCTGTTGTGTAGCTGCTTGTCCCCTTTCATGCTATAAAAGCTGGGAAGAGTTTGGCCTGTCACAATAATGGCTTTCCATCACACTCTCCTTCCAGGAGTGGAGTCAGCATCAGAGTAGAGTCTATGAGAGTGGTGGTGCTGACGTTAATTTCATTTTCATTTCATTTCATATCATACAGTGTCAATATTGTATTGACAGTACAGCAGTGAGAGGTCCTCAGGTGTAAAGACAGACATTGGCAATTGAATTGTCTGCAGGCAAAAGTCAATCCATTCTTTGTTTCTCAGTCTTTCAGTGGGTCCTGACATTCTTTAGTGAAGGTTCAGGCCCTCTTGTACAGTAAATTTAAGTATATTGTGAACAGTCCTGCCTTTCTTGATTAGCTCTTGTGTACTCCCTGCAAGCAGTATCCAAACCCTGGAACAGAGGTGGAAAATCCCTCTGCTAGGTGCTGAGCAGCTGTAACTCACTGCACTTGTCCTGCTTGTAGTCATTGGTGGGAAGCAGAGGCTGGGTGAGGTGTCTGCAGAAATCAGCACACCTTGCCCCAGAGCAACTGTGTGTTCCTTCCCCCTGGAACACCTGGGGATAGCTACACCTGCTCTCACTGCTGCTCTTTGTCCCTCTCTGCTGCTTCTGGGAGCTGAAGGGTGCCCTGTCCACATGGAATGGGGCATGAGATCACAGCAACATCTAATTCCTTCCATCCTTCCTCCTTGCACTGTCAGCATCCTTCAGTTTCCCCTTGTCCTCTCCCTCTGTGGAGCTATAGATCTGTTCAGCTCCTGCATTTCTGTCTCTTCTGCCTCCTGCAGACAATCTGTTCCTTTTTGCTCCTGACTCACAGCCATCTCCAGCCCTGACGTCTGCTGTCCTGCCTTGCTCTGCAATTGCACAGCATTGCTTTTTCCAGCCTTGAATTGCAGGAGTAATCTGTGGCTTGACAATTAACATTATTTCTCTGAAGCTGAAGAATGTCCTTTTTCCTGCCGTCATTTCCTCGTGAGCTGCACTTTCAAAACCCTTGGGATGAGTGCCACAAGTTTGATGTATGCAAACATAACCATAACATCTATCTTCTGTTTCATAACCAAATTCTTGTCTGGCAGCCTGTAGGAAATTCCACAGACATTAAACTTTTCAGAAGACCTAACGAAGAATGGAGGAGAAAATGAGTGAGCAGTGTTGATCCCTCAGTTCTTTGTCCCTCCCAGGGCTGAAACAGGCTGGCCAGGAGCTGACAGATAATAAATATTTAAAACATAACAATGTCGTGACAGGTAGAGCAACTGAAGGAAGAGCTAAATGCCAAAGAGGCTCAAGGGGAGGACCTGAAAAAGAGAGTGGCTGGTCTCCAGACCGAGGTCTCTGCAGTAAGATCTCTCTTTTGTGTGCAGTGGCCATGCACTGGGCCTTGCTAGCTCCTCTGCCTTTCTTCTCTTGCCTTCCTCCTGACGTGATGTAACCAGTAGAACTAACAGCCTGCTCAGCCTTTTCTTCACTTTGGTGTTAAAATAACAAATAACATCACTCTCCAGCTGAACATCTCTATTTGTTTTGTTCCTGTGTTTTAATGGTATCAGCTCTCTCAGCAATAACCTACTCTTCTTTACTTAAGCAGATTTTCAGAAGCTTTCAGCACCCATTTTGGGGACAGACTTTCAAAGAGATTTGCTTTTCCTAGTAAAAAAAACTAATTTGAAAACTTGTGTTGAACCTTGTTTCACAAAAGACAACGAAAGCTGGATGCTGAACGCTTTTAAAACTGATTGCTCGATTTTAGCAGCATGAATTTAGGTTATTCCTGTGCTCTGAAGTCAGAGTTTCACTCCAAAGACTGAACAGGGGTTCTCATCAACAGGGGAGATGTGAGCACTTGATGCTGTCTTGATTCTCTGCAAGTGGGGATGGTGTGTTCTTACTAAAGAGCTTTGGCACACGTGGGCCTGCAGCTCTGGAATGGGAGACAAGAATCTTGTCTAGAGACAAGAATCTCAGGGTGACATCATGATTTTATCATGATGAGATGAGCCCAGAAGCAATCTGTCCTTTGGAGAAAGTTTTACTCTTATTTGGGCTACCTGCTAATTGAAAAAGTTTGTGTCAGCTGAGATTTTTGAAGGATTTTTTTTGTTTAGATACCCCAGAAAAGATAAATAATTCAGCTCCTCCCAGCAGTTATCCTGTGGCTGGCAGTTCTGTGCAGCTGCTGGCTGACAGCAGGAATTGTGCTGCTGACATCAACACCTTGGTGCTGAATTGGAATTGAAATAATGTCACAATCATCCTCTGTGCAATTTGCTTTTCCTAAAATATGGCTAAAAAAGAACCTAGCAGGTTTGAATTGAGTGAAAAATAAACTGTTGAGCAGTTCCACAAATTCTTATAAACCAACAATTCTCATTGTTCCATTTAATAAAATGAGTTTCAGAGGTTTTTTTGAGATGCATGTCCTCCTTTCCCATTCTTGTTTCACACAGGAGTCCTTCATCACATATTTTTCTATTTTAATACTCTTTGGTAAAGAGTTTTCTTCTTTTAATTGCCCATTATTGAAACAGTGTTGTCAATATAAAACTATTTCCCCAAGCATTTCTTTTCTACAAGTGTGTGCATTTATCCTAATCAAAACCTTTAATAATTAATTATAAATGATGCTATTGTTTTGTTCATGTGCCAGGTTTCCAAACATCAACAGTGGCTTGGATTATTTTTTAATCTTTAATTTCTGTTTTGAAGCACTGGGCAATGTATTTTGGGGCTAGTGGGTTTTTTTATGTCACAAACAGAATTATTCAAGTTAAGAGAGGGAAAACTTTAGTTTTTAGAAATACATCCATGTAATGTAATATAAAATTACATTTTATATTACAGTATAATAATTGTATTATACAGTAAAATATTGCTATTCTGGGAGATAGGGAGCAAACCAGAAAGTTGGTTACAAACTTGGAATTAAAACTACATTTAGGCTTCCCTGTCTTCTTTTATTATTTTTTTTCCTCAGATGTAATAAAAATTGTCCTGAGTGATGATTGCACTTAAATTAAGATTTTAGCTAATATCATTGCTTCATTTTCCCATTTTTTACTATTTGTTTTTTTAAAAAATAATAATCCTGTGTGCATTTGTTAAAATAAATTTGCATTTCCCTACTGATTTAATCGACCAAATTAAGTTGGGGGAAATCCTCTCAACAAAATGCAGTTCCACAAAGAGTTTTCATGTTGTTTTGATGAATATTTGCATCTGCTTTTAGAAGCTTCCCCAAACTAAAGTTTCATAGAATAAAATGCTGGTTTTGAGAATATTGGGTAAAGTAAAGGTGCCTTTCATCCTCTCTAAGAGCTGGATTGATGGGTGAGGAGCTGGAGGGAAGCTTGCAGATTGTTTTTTATAATTCCATCCCATTTTTAAAACACTATTTTTATAATTTCAAAGCAAACACTGTGCTGCTGAGAGACCTGCAGGTGTCTCACCTGCTCTGATGTCACAGGCTAGGGGTGCTTTATCATTTCAGTTCTTCTTTATCTTCATTAAAAACTTAACCCTCCTACGTGGCTTTGGTCAGTCCTCTGGAGGATCAATAACAACAGATTGCCACTGATAAAAAGGGGCAAATTTATCCCTTTACAAATAGATGACAGTGCTCCCCTCTCTTTTTTCCTGCTATTCTTTGCTGATGACACTAATTTTTGCCACTCAAGATGAGTGCAGGCTGTGGGATAATTTCTGAGCACCAGACTGTTTGGTGATACCTGTGAGTGTGTGTAGCAGATCTGCAGGGCAGGTGTGAGCTGTGTCCCTTTACCTGTGTGTTTCAGATTGGACAGGTGTGAGCTGTGTCTCTCTTTACCTGTGTGTTTCAGATTGGGCAGGTGTGAGCTGTGTCCCTTTACCTGTGTGTTTCAGATTGGACAGGTGTGAGCTGTGTC
>NC_031773.1:69197376-69199829 GCF_001522545.3 Parus major | reverse complement strand
CAGGTGAAGCAGGAGCTGTCCCGCAAGGACACGGAGCTGCTGGCCCTGCAGACCAAGCTGGAGACCCTGACCAACCAATTCTCTGACAGCAAGCAGCACATCGAGGTGCTCAAGGAGTCCCTGACAGCCAAGGAGCAGAGAGCTGCCATCCTGCAGACAGAGGTGATGTGGGCATTCTGCACCTGCTGGGAGACAAATCCCATTATTTCTCCTGCTCTGAGGATGTGCAGTTCCCTTCAGAGCATTTGGGAGCTTGGTTGCTCCTGTGAGCATTGAACAGAGAATTCCAAACCAAGAACACATGGTTAAACACCACTGATAGATACTCTCAACACTTATTCAGAACACCTTGATTTTATTTTATATAAAGGCCAAAATACTTGAATACAGAAAATTATCCCACTCTCTAATTAGTAATATTGCTAAATAACCATTGGGAATATTTGAGAATGTGCAGAAGTGCCTGGCTGGATTAGGAGCTGCAGGGGCTGAGCTGGGGCAGTGATTTGCAGTCACCCTGTAGCTAGAGGAGAGAAAAAGGAAGATAATCTTCTTGTGGGCCTGTGCTTACACCTAAAATATGGACTTTGGAGGTTTATTCTGTACATATATATATATATATATACATACATATATATATATACATACATACACACATATATATGTGTATATATATAAATATATAAAAATGATATTTATGTTATATATCATTTATTTTATATATATATATTATTTATGATATATACAATATATATTCTTATATACATTATATGTTATATTATTATATATTCCAAGGTAAAGGAAGAATATTTTTGAAGCTATTTTGATGACAAATGCTTAATATATTATAATATTTTATAAGATTTTAAAGATTTCTCATTTATATATATATGCAATATAAATACTATTCTGTATTACATGATATTATATATATCATATATATTATATATATCATAGCATATATATTATTCTATATTCTATATTCTATTATATATTATATATTATATATTGTATATTATATATTATAAATTATATATTATATATTACATATTACACATTATATATTATATATCATATATCATATATTATATATCATATTATATATATCATATTATATATATCATATATATACTGTATCACATATCACATCACATATATACCATATTTATTTAATACTATATATTAAATCACATTAATATAATATATTAATAATAAATATTAAATTACTTACAATCCTATAAGTATAGATATTATTATAGATTATATTAGGTTATTATGAACTACTTATAATCAATTAAAAATTTATTAATTAATAAACATCATGTTTAATGTTTATTACCCATAATAATATGGGTATTATTATGTGTACCCAGGTGTATACCTGAACAAATCAATATATATATATATCAATATATCAAAGAGATAATAAATGTAGCAGAAATGTGTTGCTTCTGGAGGTTCTTGAAGAGCAAGCAGGAAAATTGTAGTGTTAGTGGAAATCCAAAAGATGGCAGTGATGCATCAGGAACTTTGTGTTGTTGCAGCTGAAGGAGCTGTGAAAAGGGTGCAGGAAAAACTTGTGGCTGACACAAAGTTCCTTTTTCCAAGAGCATGAGAGAACTGCTCTGAAGTTTTTACCCTAATTTAGCTTTCCTTTACCAAAATTGGTAAATCTGTGGGTGCCCATGGCCTTGTTGACCTGCAGTAATGAAGTTACACAGTAAATATTTTTTTATGTTCCAGGATGGCTTTTCTGGTTATTCTCAGAATAAAGATATATTAATATTACAATTAATATTACAATTAAAATTAATATTACAATTACAATTGCTATTATATATTATTATTATATATTATATTATTATATAGTAGCATATAACAATAAATATAATACATATCATAATATATATTATTATATATTATTATAAATGATAATGATAATGATATTAATGATAATAATGATGTTAATGATAATGATAATAATAATAATAATAATAGTAATAATTAGAAGCTGAGATTGTGGGTATAACTGGGAAGGTGTTCCAGTTTACAATCATAAACCTCCTGTTAAATTTGTTCATTCCTTTTTTGCTAGTTCAGGAATGTACTCTAGGTTAGTACATGTCTATTTAAAAGAAATATTTGAATTTCAGAATATCACTGAAAGGAGGTGTGAGGTAAATAAACATTTTCAAAGGTAAAATGCAGGCTTTGGTCCATTGCAGTGATTGAAAAGAATATAAATATGTTAAATGTGCAGTACTGTGACAAACCTGCAAAGCTAAAAACATGTTTCTTTCTTCTGAGTAATAAATAGTACTTTTGCAGGCATGAGAAATTAATTTCTTGAGCAAATTTACGTTATTAATAAGCTAAAAGACTTCAGTAGAGGGTGATAATTTCAGCTGGTGTGGTAGATAAACATATTTATTCAATTAAAATGTCCAGAATTG
>NC_031773.1:69185442-69195519 GCF_001522545.3 Parus major | reverse complement strand
TGATTGGGGTATTTTAAAGGGAGGGATATCTTTCCATGCAAGGTTTTTCTTTGGGAATGAGGAGGGAATGTGAGGTCCTGCTTGGCTTCACTTCTTGACAGTGCTGGGCAGTGTTAGAACACAATTAACTTCTCTCAAAACACCTGGAGGGAGTTGTGAGGAGGAGGAGGAGAGCTGCAGTGTCTGACATTCATTGTCCTTCATCCTCTGAGAGGACCAGTTCTTGAAAGTCATATTTAAATAAACATTTTACATGGAAAGAGAATGCCTCCTTGAACCTCTCATTTAGTCTCCTGTTAAAGAAGCTGCTCACAGGTGGGGAAAAGTGTTGATAAAATAGCTCAGAAATGGATTTGCCACCTGCCACATGAGCTCTTGGTGGGATGTTTATCCTGAGGGCTATGGGGTGGAGAGGATATTGTGGTTAACTCTTCAATTGGTGTAGAAACCTTTAAAATAGCTCTAAAATGGTACAGTCACTTTGTAAACAAAACAAAAAACAAGTCAGTATTTATGCTGGAATTAAGGCTTTATCCATATAAAGTTTTCAGCCCTTCAGCTTAGGTCAGTGCCAGAAGTTATGTGGCCACAGTGAGAAATTGCATTAAGTGAGAATATTCTCCTTTATTTCTGTGTGCTGCCCAAGCTGGCATGGTTCTGTAACTGCTCTGTTCCTATGGTAAAATCTGGTTAATATTTAGTAGAAAAATGAATCTAATCACGTGGAGGTTTTTATTTGCTTTGAATGTCTCATTAGAACATAAGAATTCATGAAGAATTCGCTTTCATCCACAGACCATGCTGGATCTGAGTTGCTGCCATTGGTCTAGGGGAGGTGAAGAGTCTAATCTACTTAAAAAGAAAGATCAATGTCAAAACTAGAGAATTAAATTAAGTCTTGTGAACTACCACTGCATTCAAATCAGTCAATAAACATAGCTTTAAAGTCTTCATTTCAGACTGCTATCAGCAAAAAGGCTGAACTCCTTTTTTTGATTTATATATATTTGCCAGTCAGTAATGGAAAATGTCATGAACCTGATCTTTTTTAAAATGTGCTCTCATATTGGAGACTTCACTTAAAAATAACTACAGTAGGTAAAAAGCAAGTCTCACCTCACATACCAATTTTAATTTCATGTCTCTGTGCATTTCTCAATGATCTTTAAATTCTGAATGCTGACATAGAATCACTTCAACATCTGCTTTAAAAAGTGGCTGGCTCCTGTTAGAAACCTTTGCAGGCTCTGAACACATTCATTTCTCTGAACACATTTTGGGATTGGTATTCCATCTGTTCCTTCTGCTGTAGTCAGGCCTACAGAGAATTAAACTTCGGAATTTTGCTTGAAATTGAACTTTTTTGAATTCTGGGGGGAGGTTTTACCCCCTGGTACCACTGAGGGAAGGATGGCTGGGTTCCCTGATCTAAATTATGGCTCAGCCATGGTTTGAACAAGGGACAGGCAGATGTGAAGGATCACTCAGGAAAAGAGTAGAATGCTGTTTTTTTCTGGGCATCACTGACATCTTCTTCAAGCCAAGTGGGAATCACCAGGGTCAGAATAACCTGTTTGCTACTGTACAGTGGAGAGGATGATACAACTCAGGGAAAAAACCTCTTGTTTTCAATCTCAGTTCAATTAATGCAAGCTCCTGAAACTCAGGAGCACAGTGAGAAACACAGTGAGGTCTGAAACTCACTGTGGACTTGTGAAAATTTATATGATTTCCCTACAGTTTGGGAATATTCTAAAAGCTGAGACTGTCATTATAGAATTCAAGATTCTAAAAAAGGCTTAATATGAGGTTTATATTAAATATTATTTTTTTCATATTGTGCTTTATTTTGGCAGTAATTGGAGCTACTAATGGACTAATTTCCCTTAGAAATTTGGACTTCTACGTGTTTAATGTATGACCAGACACACAGAGAACAGAGACACAGAATGTTATTTACAGCTCCTATGGAAACATATCAGTGGTTCCCAAGACAGGTTTTCATCTCTCACTCTTTCAGTGAAAGAGTTGAAGTCCTGTGGGTGGTGTCCAGCTGCAGAGAGGTGTTTTTGCTCTGTCCCTGGGAGGTGTTTTTGCCCTGTACCTGGGAGGTGTTTTTGCTCTGTACCTGGGAGAGGTGTTTTTGCTCTGTCCCTGGGAGGAGGAGAGGTGTTTTTGCTCTGTACCTGGGAGAGGTGTTTTTGCTCTGTACCTGGGAGGAGGAGAGGTGTTTTTGCTCTGTCCCTGGGAGGAGGAGAGGTGTTTTTGCCCTGTACCTGGGAGGAGGAGAGGTGTTTTTGCTCTGTACCTGGGAGGGTTGGGGATGTTCTGGGTGTGCTGGAGCCTCTGGGTGCTGCAGGCAGGGCAGGTGAGCCAGCCTGAGCTGCCCTGCCAGGCTCCTCCTGCCCTGCAGAACTGGGAAATGGCATTACTGGGAAGGAAATCCCATTACTGGGAAAGCTTTTAGGTTAACCCAGGGTCCAAGACACAAAACTGGGGAGAAGGGGCATCAGCACCTCGGTGGTGTTGGCCTGATTGTTTCCATGTACTGAGAAAATCCTGAGCTGCCTCTGTTTGGCATCACCTGACTCCCACAGAGCTCAGTTCTTGTCACTGTGGGAGGATGCCATGCATAAACTGAGCTGACATGGATAAACAAGGGCAGTGTTCTGCCAGGAATAGTGCTGAGGTGATGGTTGTGTGTCCTGCCAGCCTTTGAAAATGCTTTCAAAAGTGTTTTCTATGGTTTTCTAGGCAAGGACCTCACACAAATAAAACCAGGAATGCAATTTACCCCAAACCATAAGCTAATATAGAGCTCCAAGAGCATAATCAATCAGAAAATGGAAAGCTTTCTGTGGATAAATTTCTATTTGCAGATGTTCTCTTTTGACTTAAGAGCACTACTGTGCTGTAGGCATCTGGACTGTCTCAAATATTTTGCAACACAACTGTAGAGAGTATGTGTATTTTCTTGTGAGGGAGATTTTCAGTTTCCCTTCAAGAATTAATAAAAGTGACTCTTAGCTTTAATATCAAAGATTCCCAGGGAAGAACATACCTAATCAGTCTATAGAACTGTGTGTTTTAAGAAAGCAGACGAAGCGTGATCCACCTGCTAAACCTTTCATTGCAAACACTATCCATCCTATAAATCATATTTGGGTGAGGGCTGGTACTCTGATATCCCTGCAGCTCACACTGCATGCTCCCCTTGCTGGGTGAGAGGTCAGGAATGTGATTTTAATCGGGGATGTGTAAGTGAGAAGGCTCCAGACACAGAGGTGACAGTGGGATTGCAGCACTCACTGCTCCGTGTCACAGGAGGCACACACAGCACCACAGGGTTTTGGGGGTGAACACTGCAAATGCAGAGCCTCAGAGACAATTTTCCATTGAGTTAGAATAACATGTTAAAACTAAATGCTGCTCAGAATACCATGAGCAGAGCGAGTTCCTAAAAATCCTGCCCCAGCTGGGGCTGTCCCCTGGTTGTCATCCTCTCACCTCACGTCTCTGCCAGTCTGTGCTCTGCAGAAGGAGCAAGAAATCCACTGATCAGCCTGTTCACTCTGTGTGACTGATGTCCTGGGATGCATTCAGCTACCAGGAACCAAATCTGATAGTGTCAAATGAGATTACAGCCAGGCTGGCAGATTGCAGCTGTGTCTGAGTGCTGAGTGGAGAGGGGTCACAGGGTTCCTCTGCTGTCGTGGGTGCTTGCTGCTGCTGGATTTCTATTCCACAACAGTCTTGGAGATCAGTCTGTGCTCTGACCTTACTCTTCTCATCAAATTTATATTCAGGTAGCTCTGATTCCTTCTCCCTTTTCCTTTGTCTTGTGAGCTCTGTTTCACATATGGAAGGGAAATGCAGAAGGAAAAGCAGAAGATGCTCAAGGTGCAGTTTTGAAGCTTGAGGTCCCAGCAGAGTTCCCAGAGTGTTTCTAAATTCACTCAGGCCCTGGGAGCTCTAAGTGTGTTTGTGTGTCCAAACTGCACCCACAATATCCTGTACTGTGTCATTTGTTCAATTCTGCCCTTAATATAACACTGCATGCTGTGGAAAACACGTTATATTTAAACTATTACTTTGCTTTCTGAGCCAAAATATTCTGAGGCATCCTAAGGTAACCTCTTTCCAGTTGTGATCTGCAGTGGCTGCAAAGAGCTCTGCTTTCATTACCTTCAGCCTCAGCTGTTACTGTGCTTAAAACCTGGAATATGAAGTGACTGCCTGGTGCAACAAGTCAGTGTTTATTCTCTGATTATTAGTAATGTTCCAAATAAAGGGGTCATCTTCCCTGCATGTGAGAGAACTTCTCCACAACACATTGTGCTGGCTTCTCCTTTGAGGAAAAGTAGTTCAGGGTTGTGTGATACAAGCCTGAGTTACATGAGAAGGATGATTTGAGGTTTTCTCAGAAGGAGCATTATTCCCATACACTTGGGAATAACAGGGTTGGTTATTTTTCCTATTTAGTCTCTCTTATGATAACTGCTTTATCCCAATCTCAAGTGTGTTGAATTCTTCAAGAAAGGGGTGTTAGATTTCTGAATCTATTTGTAATATTTCCCCTTGGAGGTGTAGTTTGGGGTTTCTCTCCTTCAGTGCTGAACAAAGCTTGTTCTGCCCTCCTGGATGCAGGTGGATGCGCTGAGGTTACGTCTGGAGGAGAAGGAGACCATGCTGAACAAGAAGACAAAGCAGATCCAGGAGATGGCAGAGGAGAAGGGCACTCAGGCAGGCGAGATCCACGACCTCAAGGACATGCTGGAGGTGAAGGAACGCAAAGTTAACGTTCTTCAGAAGAAGGTAAGGCTGCAGAGCTCTGGGTCAGATAAACCAATCTGATGCATCTCCATTTCCAAGGCTGTCAGAGTCTGAACTAGAATGTACATTCTGGAGATTAAGAGTCCATTGATGCCATGGGAATATGCTGGAGGATGAATTTGTTTGAATTTTCGACATTCAAAACAGAGGTTGTTTCCTTTCAGTGACTCCATGTGCTGCTTCTGCTTCCATCTTAATATTACCTGTGGCTGAGGCATTTGTATCAGGGCACATGATCTGGAAAACCAATCCTTTCCCACCCAGCACCTCACCAAAGCCAGTCTGGAGCACAGGGCTGATGATGACTTCAGTGTGGGACTGAGTGAGTGAGGGCTTGTGGCAGCAGAAATAATTGGGATGATTTCTCTGTAACCTCCTTGGAAAGTTTGTGGAGAACTTTGTATAACTTTCCTTAGAAATGCTGTATTATCATACTTAATATTTCTTGGGAAGTGCTAGAATAGGATAATCAGGCTATCCATGTTTTTTTGGATAAGAAAATGTAGCTCTTATCAGTGAACTGGGGGAGGTCTGGGTGAAAAACTGTGTAGACTGTGTCAGACAAATTGGAGAGCTTTCCCAAAGGGTATTGAGTCCTAGGGAATGGATGTCATTATGGATGATTGTTGGAAAATTGCACACACAATATATCCCAATTTTCCTCTACACAGGGTAAAAAGAGAGAAAAGTGTGCACTGCAATAAATTTTAATTTGAAGAACATTTTTTTTCTCTGTATCTTTAGAGAAGCTGCTCTTGGAGCTCTTATTCAGTGTATTAGGCTGAGGATGTGGGGCTTTTGTTCTGTTTTTTCCTAGACCTTTAATCAATTCTACAGAATTCTTGTGTATTAATAGCTCAGAATATTGACTGATTTCTGACACTTGGCCAGTGCCTTTTCTTCTTGTGTGTAAGTGTAAATCACGAGGGTTTAGGTCATGATCAGCTCTGTTACAGCAAACCTCAGGCAGGAATGGAAGTTCAGGCATGGACTTCAGCCACAAATAAGCCATTAATAATTCTAGAGCACAGCCCTCATTCCCCATCTTCCCAGTCTCATTTTTCTGACTGTTCATCCTTTCAGAAACACAGATTCCTGATTCTTGTGCCGTGTTTCTTTTTGTTTTACAAAATTGGTGGTGCAGCCTCCAGACCCAGATTGAGATCCCAGCTGAGTGTTTAACCAAGAGGTGGGGAGTCTGACATTTGTGTAAATGTTAAATGTCACTGAGCTTCTTTTATTTCCATTTGCTCCTCCACTGCTTTTTCACACCTTCTCTTGCTCTGCTTGACACTTGAGAATGATCTTTCATTAGATCATTTCTAGGCAGCTCTAAAGGTTCTTTTTTTAATACTTGTTTTTATGAGACCACTGTAATCCATATTGAGACAGTTTCATTTTGTGTCTTTGTGCATCTGACCTGCTTTTTCAGGACTGTTTCCTGCTGCTTTCAAGTAAAATCACTTGGACTTTTCAGGTTGGAAAGAAAGGACCCAGGTTTTTAATGTGTAAGCTTTAAGGTCCTGTTCTCCTGGACAGCTCTGCTGAGGATAACAGTGCAATAATAAACTGCACTTTGTGGTGTTCTCCTGTCTCTGAGCTTCCTAAAACAGCAAAACAAAGAAGCCCCATGAAACAAAGCACCATAAAATGCTGAAAGGGGCTTTAAAGACCCTCCAGCTCCCCCCTTCCAGCAGAGCAGGGTGCTCCAAGCCCTGTCCCACCAGGCATTGAATGCTGCCAGGGATGGAGCATCCACAGCTTCCCTGGGCAGCCTGTTCTGTAGAAAAACATATAACCTAGCTCTAGAAAAATAGATATTTCCTGAAGAATCACCTGCAGAGATTTGAATTTGCTTTAGCCTTGAAGTTGCTGGAGGCATTTTCTTTAACATGAACAGTTAAATTGTGAGAGCTGTAAATTCAAAGGGGTTTTTTTCTGTTTCTGTGACTAGCTAACAGAATATTCTTGTGGAGAATCCAGGTGACAATTCTTTTATCTGAGGTTTGCAATATGGAATTCCTTTTTATTTTTTGTACAGCCTGGGGTAAATAACTGGAAGTTCAGGCCTTTAAAGTTTGAGGGTCGATGTCTTTAATTCAGATTTTTAATTACTTGTCCAGACCTGGAATTGAAGACTAGGTGTGGGATTTTCTATAGAGAGGGCTTTGCATTTTCTTGTTCTCTTTAACATTTTTCCACAGAAAAGCAGAGCTTGAGAAAACACCTGAGGAAGGACTTGCCTGATTTTTTAATATGTATTATTGTAAAAGTTCTGGGAATTTGCATAAAATCTGTTTCAGGTGTTTCAGGAAAAAAGATGAAGTCTCATTTTTATCTGGCTGTCCTTTCATGACAGCTATTTCTGCCCTCTGCCTGGAGACTCAGGAGCCTGTAGCTCCCCTCATACAAACATTTTCCTCTGAATCCTTGTAAACTCTGATTTATTTTTCTTCTTTTGCATTTCTAGAGTGCATCTTATTAAAGTACACACCTTATTTTCTGCTTTATCCAAGTGCTATCCCTCAGACCTTCCAGGGCAGTTTGGATTTTTATCACCATAAAAAAAACAAACAAGTCTTTAATTTTTACCTCCATGCACAATAATCTTTTTTTTTTTTTGGTTACAAATTGTTTTGTTCAGACAGAGCAGGTTTTAGTCTTATATTCCAGTTAAAGATCTGAAGGTCCAGTTTAAAGTATTTTCAGATTATGGGTAGTAGTTTGGGTTTTTTCTTGTGCTGGCTTTGTTATCTGACAGTAAATGTTTGTTTTATGTTTACTGACATGGTTTAAATGGTATTCAGACATGAATTTTACATTTTAATTAAATGAATTTGAATTTTGAATTTTACATTTTAATTAAATTTAATTAAGGACAATTTTAATAGAGCAGAGTGGAAGATCATGAAAGGCACGTGGTACAAAAAGTGCTTTTCTTGTATAGTTTTAATTAGTATTTTTATGTGGAAATAATATGTATTTGGAAGTTATGAGAGGGAACAGGGTGAAGATGTGGCACCTTGAAGGAATTTAACCAAATCATGACTTGGGTCAGTAGATACCATTCAGTTTTCAGCCAAGTACTCTTCCCTCAACAGGTGCTCAGATATTTTTGAAGTTGGATATTTTTGAAATTGGATTCTAATCAACTAAATTTTGCACACTAATATTTTTTAATGCTAGGTACAAAGGAAATGTGTGGCAAAAGCTAAAGTGCTAAAGATCTGACAAGAACAGAATTTATTAAAAAATCATTAAAATTTGCATGACCCAGCCATTTGAGAAGACTTAATTAATTCTTTTGAATTAATTAAGAAATTTAGAGATTGCCTGTACCAGAGTGTTGCCCTAGTCAAATGGGTATTTTTAAATATATATTATTAGATATATTATATAATATCTATTATTTATATTATTGTTGATTTCTATTTTATTTTCTGTGCCTGTTTTTGATCTGTCACCTGTGACACTGACAGGGATTTGTTTGGATTGGTGCCCAAAGCTGTGCTATCCCAAATTGCTGCTGTTGAAACAAAACATTATTTAAAGTTCACCCTTTATCTTTGGGTCCCTGTGTGGATTCACTGACACAGATCCCACCATGGTTTGCTTTATGAGCCATTATTTTTGTGGCACTGGATAAGGTGGTGAACTATAAAGTATTCTTTTTTACCCATCCAAAAATCAAGGTGAAGGAGGTAATGGAAGTTCACTGGCTGAACAGAGATCAGTTGAAAGACACAGAAGAAGATTATGAACAACAAAGATCTGAAAAATTAACATAACAATTGGCATCATCACTGATACCCAGTAGGCACCAAAATACATTTTCCAGGTTGCTGAGGAAACCGCATGCTGCACATTTTGAATCCTGGAGTCTTTCCAGTTAAACTCATACAGAGATGCTGTATATAAAGGTAGTACCTTCATTTTAGACAATGGAAGTAGGGCATAAGGTGGAAATTTGAAGATTTTGGCTTTATGTCTGAAAATTTAATGCAAAAACTTTGTTTTATAGAGCTTCAGGATTGGTTTTGGTTTTTTTTTCTCATTTCATTGAAAATAGATCTTGAATAAAATCTCATTTTAAATTTGTAGAACTCAAGGCCAGGGGAAAGCATCTTTGAAAATAAAGTAGGGACTGTGCTGGGCAAATTTGAAATCTGAACCTGAAAAACATTAAATGGTGCTTAATTACTCTTTTTGCTACCTCTGTCCATCTGTGCTGGCAGACAAGGGTGGAAAGAAATGAGGAAAAAAAAGAAAAAATCAATATTTTGCAATCAAAGCATTTTAAGGAAATAGCATTTGGGACAAAAGATAAGTAATAATACACTGAAAGGAGAAAAAAAAAACCCAAAACAGGGAATCAATCAGGTCTTGCTTTGGAGATAGGTCATGTTCTGTCTTGGGCAGGGGGGTTAACACTCCCTTCTTTGTGCAATGCAAATAAAATGCAAGTTTTAGTGTCTGAATGTAGCAGTGTTTTTGGCAGCTCCCCATGCTCTGTGTGATAATTAACCTGTGATAAAGGAAGAACACAGACTGATTTTTTTCTTAGCTGGCTGTGCTGACTTGTTTAGCTAAAATTTGGGAAGGTTTCAGATGCTCCTGCACTTTTGAGTAAGAAGCATTACCTTTCTCCACAGGAAATCCATGTCCTCTGCTTTCCAGAAAACTTGGAAATCAGAATAAACTTCTTGTGCTCAGTGATTAGAAAAACTGTGTGGCAGGAGAGAGGGGCTGCAAACAAAATGTGTTTGTTTAAAATCAGTGCTGCTCATAGTTATTACAACTGGTTTAGTATTCCTAACCTTGAAGTGCAGTGTTTGTGCCTTAAAGTTTATTTTTATTTTATTTTCTATTCCCTCATCTCTGAAGTGGCTTTACCTTCTGCCACAGCCCTGAGGAGGTGAGAGAGCTCAGAGAAAGAAGGAACTGCATTTTCAAAGATCTGATTTATGGTCATTTCATCCAAGGTGTGACCTTGAACTTGCCTACCAAGCTAATGAAGAGATGGTTTCCTAAGAATTTATAGAATTTATAAAATGCATGAAATTATAAAATGTATAAAATGATAAAATGCAGGCTGGCCTTTGAGCCATCCCTCTGAGCCTCCCCACGATGGCATTTGTGGTTAGGAGTCACTCAGTGCCCACACTGCAGGTGTTGGCTTGGACATTCCCCTTGTGTGAGCTGTGCAGCAAAGAATAATTCAGCATCACAGGGTCCAGCAAAGCT
>NC_031773.1:69172419-69185007 GCF_001522545.3 Parus major | reverse complement strand
AGGGTGAGCATGTGTCCTCCTGCCTCTCACTGCAGGGGTTTTTACCTCTGTACCATTCCTGGACAAGTTTATCCTCTGCTTTTCGTGTGCTTGAGCCATGGGCAGTGCAGGAGGGGCAGCACCCAGCCCCAGCTCATCAGCCCAGCTTCTGCAGGGAGGTAAAGCTGGATGTGCTGCACTTTCTGCTCTCCCAGGGTTGATGAAATGGGAATTTTTCCTCAGGAAATCAGAGGTTTATCCAGACCAGTTACAAGAGCATCTCTGTGAGTCCCTGGCAGAGCTGTGCTCTCTTTACTCCAGGTCTCCAGTCATGCCCCTGAACAGGTTCTACACCAAATTCAGAGATGTCAAATGCCACAGAAAAAGACCAAACATCCCCACAGGCTTGTGTCAGCTTCTTTATTAAACCTGACAGATGTGACCTCCCAGATGTGTCCTGGAGGGCCGTGGGGAGCTTCTCCCTGAGGGGAGATCAGAGCTCTGCTGCTGCTGCTGCTTTTTCTTTCATTCAGGCTCTTCTGTCACAGCCTTGCTGACCACTGAACAAGACAAAATTTCTCTCTTAGAGATTTCTAGAAGCTATTCTGGCTTATTGGTTACCCTTTGTGTCCAAGGTGCTGCCTACAGTAGCTTCTCTTTTCACCAGGGTACTTTTAGAATTGCTTTACCATGTGGGGTGGGGTTTTTAAATAATAGTTTTATCTTCAGTTAGAGGAATAATAGGAAAAATTACAGGCTTTTAATCCCTCCCCTCTCTCACAATACTTGCTGTGGTAGCAATGAAAGTGCCAAAGAAGACTGAAGAGGCTTCATTATGTAAATTCTAATTCAGCATAATTATCATGTGAGATTCTTTTCAGCCATCCAGGTAGATGAGTTAATCTCCACCTGGAAAATCAGGACACAACACAGAATTTATTTTCATTTTACAGTGAGCCATGACCAGTTTGAAAGCAGGGTTCTTACCCCTCCACCTTGAGTTTCCAGCTCTCAGACAATCTGCCAAGACCTTTCAGAGTAATTGCAGCCCAGCTCAGGTCACACAGTGTGTGGTTGTTTTATTTTTCCTTCCATGAATGGACAACTAAAAGATGATATTAGGGCAGGGGAACAGCACAGTTTCTTCATATCTTCATCTCATTTTTCAGCTCCTTGCTGAAGTTTTAAAGGTGTCTGAGTTTGTTACAGCAGCTTCAGGCAGATCCCAAAGATTTGGTATTTTTGATTCTTTTGAGCCATTTAATAACATTTAATACCATACATTTTTCTGATTGGAATATGGATCCTAAAAGGTCCCCAAGCTTATATTGAGACAGTATTTTCCATGGCAGATAGTCCATAGTTTGCAGGTGCTTGTGGAGGTGACAGTGAGTTCTCCAGGGATTTACCAAGGAATACACTGTTTATGCTATTGCAGTAATTTTTATTGCACAGTTATGACTTCTATTGCAGCATCTATGGCAGACAAACCTACTGGATTCAAAATAAGGTTTTATCCCTACCTATGTTACAACTTAGAATTTTTAAGTGGAGAATGTGCTTCTTTATTTTTATATTTTTATTTTTTTTGAGCATTTGTGATACCACAATAAAAGAAAAACATCTGGATTATATGTAGCAGATGTATCTGTATTCCCAGATGTATGCTAATATTCTTTTTAAAAATCAAATGTTGCTCTCTGTGGAAGATAGCAAGTTAGTTTCTTATTTTGAGAACTTATGTAAAGAATACTCTCTCCATTTAGATTGGTGATATTAATATATATATAATTAATATATATATATGTATTTAATAATGTTATTAAAGACTCTCTCCTGTTGACTTTAGCAGCTAGAGTTCTTGATTGTTTTTTTTATCTGAGGTAACCCCTGTAGGTGAGCAGGCTCACACAAAGACAGAAAGCAGGTTAATGGTGTTGGTTCCACTATTGCAGCTGGGTGAGGAGGGATTTTAAACTGATGCACACGAGATTGAGGACAACAGCTCAGTTACAAGGAAACTGCAGTTTCTGGTATTGTCTGGAGCCACAGCTCAGCAAATCTGTCTTGTATATGGGAGGAACTTTTCTGGTATCCCTCAAAGAGGAGAAGCCACTTTAATATCATGTTCTTCAAGACAGGACATCCCTCATAGGTAGGGGGAGTGACAAATTCTGGTGTCTTGAAGGGATCTGGGAAGACAGCCAGCTCTGGGCCCCTTGCCTTCATTATGAATTAAAAGTGTAGTTTTCCTGGCAAGATAAAGCTAATCAGCCTTGTTGGTGTATTCACTGTGGTGCAAGACAAACACAAACTTCCCCATGATTGAAGAGGCAGGAAAAGCAAGGGTGTGTGCCATTTTGGAGGCTGCTGACATCAGTCTTCCTCACATGGCTTTTCCTTGCTCTCTGGCCTGCCAGGCTTCACAATTTCCTGCCTTTTCTGCCCCTGGGGGTTTTATCTGAGCTGTGTCTGGAGCATCATCAGTGATTGTGTTAGGCAGCTTAGGGATCTTCACTAGAACAAGGAAGGAGTGGCTTTCCAGTTTAAATCAAGAGTTTCTGGGATTCAGGAGTGAATTTTGAACCCACTGGGCTGAACAGTTCTCAGGGCTGGGTCTCTGGACAAATTTATTAATTAATAATAAATTAATACTAATTAATTTAGGAGTGTCATAAGGCACAAACATATCAACAGCTTTCAAATCTGTGATTTCACCCAGAGGGTAAGAGAACTGGGGGAGTGTCAGCAGAGGAAACTGAGGTCCCTTTGTCTCAGAATAACACACATTTCATACTCAGGATGCTCCTCTGCATGATGAAGAGGTTCCAGCAAATGATGGTACTAATTTAATACATTAGGTTCTTAACACTTTTAGGGGTTTATGAGTGTGGATCACTAACTGATGTGGGAGTTTGATATTTAGCCACCTATCATTGTGTTCTGAAGTAATTCTGTAAGAGCAGTGGTAGCTAAATACTGAAAAATACAAACACACAGTCATATTTAGTATTTACAGTGTGACTTCTGATCCCTTGCTATTCATCAGTCCATATCCTTCCCAGGAGAATGGGGCAGGACAATCACAGCTGACTGGCCATGTTTTGCACTGGGATTTAAAGCATCCTTCCTTTCTGGAGCTCTTCCCTCAGGGTTTGCACAGTTTTACCCTGCAGTGTATCTTTGATCATAATAAATCAGTGGTTTGGGCAAAGTAATTCAGTGTCTGAATCGTAATTTAATTTAAAATCTTTGTTCAAGTTGTACAGCCTTCTGCTTGAGCAAGCCTAAATGATAATGTGAATGGAGTTTAGTTTGCTGTGAGGATTGCCTTTATAATCAGCATTAAATCCCATTTTTCCATCCTGTCCATTGGTCTGCCTCAATGGTTGGTCTTTTCTGCTCCCTGATTTCCATTCTTGGCTATTTCAGTGCCCTGAGGAGTTCAGCCTTTCCTCTCTTTGTGTCTTTTTTGACCTTTTTTGCTGCTGTGGGAGTGTGATATGCAGCACTGTACCGTGTGTCCCTAACCAGGGAGGTATCAGTATTAATTAATCACAGGAATTATCATTGTCCTTGCTCTGTGTAGAACCAAAACCAACATCTCCAGCAAGTCAGGAAAGCATCATCACTATTGCTGAGTTACAGAGATCAAGGGGCCATAGAACAAGGACTGTTGGCTTCACAGTAATTAGCAATGAAATGAGGGACAGGGTTTATCCAAGTAAAGAAGTTTAATTTTTAGTGTAGAAACTTTTTCTCTTTGCACTTCTAAAATGTTAACCTTGTGAACCTTGAGATGTTCTAAAAGCAGTGTCCCAGCTTGTTAGTTTTATTCTGCTTCTTACAAAACAGAATATCAGAATTGTTAATAACTTAACAATTACTAGGTTTAATTTTCCCCCTTGTTTTACCAGCCTTGCACAATAAAGTACTTTTGTTTTTTTCTTTTTTTGAACACTTGGGATCCATCAATATGAAATTATTCCAATTTGTAGTATTTGTGTTTTCTCTCTAATGAACTTTCCTAAGTCAAATCTCTGCACAGTTTTGTCCAAGCCTGTTCAGAGACTTGGAGCAGCAGTGAGTAAATGTCCTCAGAAGAGTTGGGTTTTTAATCCTTTTGTGTTTGGTAGGTCATAGGAGTAAAACTTTGGAAAACACAGCCTTAGAGATTGCTTCATAATGTCAGGACACAGCTGAAAGGAGAATTAGCATGATGTTATTCTGTGTGATTAGGCCAGGATTGCAACAAAATGGATGTTATTCATAATTAGATTGGGAAATTAATTACCAGATGATTTCAATTATGGCTCTCAGTATAATGAGATTTTAATATATATTAAATAAATGAGTAATATCTAACCTTCATCAAACAGGAGCAGCAGAGTTTGAACTATTTTGTTTTGGTGTTTGTGATAGCAGTGTTTTCTTTTGATTTACTTGAGGGAATGGAAGTATCAGACTCAGGTTGGAGCCAGCAGATTGCCTTGATGAACAATCAAGGTTGAAATTGGTGCTGGATAATGGCTGCAGTCTCCTGCCTGATGAATACCAACAAAGGTCACCCAGAGAAGCTGTGAGATAAATGAGGATTTTTAATGGATGATGTAATTAACCATATGCAACCAAGCAACTGGCTCATGTATTGCCAAATGCAATCTCTTCTGAGCAGGTTTTGTGTTATTTGGTAGCATTTGACATCAAATATTGCCCAGTGACATCAATGTCTGTGCTTTGAGGCAGTGGCAGTGGGTTAGAAAGTGTCAAAGCCCTGCCCAGTTCTCTCCAGTGTCCACAGCAGAATTCTCATTCCAGCACTGCTTTTAACTGCCTCAGCCTATTGCTATTATTGAACCTCCTCAGAATGAGGCAATTCCACAACTAAATTTAACTGGTTTACAGCTGTCTGAGGATGTGAGTCATTGCTAATGAGTAATATTTTCTAGGCAGTGCTTTGGAACTGAGACAATGCTAAAGAACAACATATACATTGGCTCCTCTGAAAATGTGAATTTCAGGACATTTACCAACTCAAAAACAGTTCTAATTCTTGGGGTCCTAATTAATTTTTTTTTTTTTCCCTGATTTGAATTGTGCTGGAGTATCTTTAGAAGCTTGTAAGGAAAACTTCTCTCAGTGTCAGTTCTCAGAAAAAGCAAAATTTAGTGACAGATTGTGTTAGGTTTGAAGGAAATTCAAGCTATTTATTAGCAGAAGCTAATAATTTATTAACTATTATAGCTAATATTATTATATAATAATATATTATAATAATATTATATTATTATATTATTATACTAAATTATTATAATATTATTATACTATAATAATAACTAATATATATTATCTAGCTAATAATAATTTATTAGCTATTTATTAGCAGAATATTTATATTATTGCAAACATGATAGTAATATTTTGAGAACATGATTTGAAAGATCTGCTTTAAATACTGCTTGTTACAGGGAATGTGACAGTACAGAAAAAACCTTTACTATCTAGAAATTACTGGAATTACATTTCATGGTGATTGTTGTTCTTAGTTCTGCTTTGGAGTGGTCTGTCAGCAAACTGCTGCTACCAGAGGTTGGCTGGGTATGCAAAAGAGAGGAGGATGAAAGAAAAAGGGATAGAAATAGATGTCCTTAGAGATTAATAATAATAATTGTTAATAATAATTATTAATAATATTATTAATAATAATTATAATATATAATAATTAATATAAATATTAATTAATAATATAGATTAACTGTTTTTCTGGCTGGTATAAATACACTTACAAAGCAGCACCCTTGTATGAAAAAGGAAAGAGAATAGTCTGTTGGATCAGTGTCAATTCTTTGTTGCTCCTTTATTAGAGGTACAAAAAAATTAATTGTGTGTGCAAGTCAATTTTTCTTGACTCATCACTTCTTGCTGCACACCATTCTTTTCTCAAGTCACCCTGATTGCAAGCTCAGGTCAAGAATAAGGCACTAATTTCATGAAGTGTCCTGCAATTCCTGGATTTCTTTTTCCTCTGCCTGCAAGTTGCTTCCTTTTGAAGCAGCAGCAACCTGTCTGTTTGTGAGCCATCTGTTTATCTGACAATTAAGGTTTTTCTTTAAGTAGAAATCACAAAACTGAATTCTTTGTCTTTCCTAAGCTGCATAAAAACAAAGTACTTTATTTGTACAGCTAAATTCTATAGAGCTTTATGCCAGTTTCAAAGGACTTTTTGCAGATTGGAGATCACAAGAGTAAGAATGACAGAAAGATTTTACCACATGGAAAAGCAACTTTGGGCTGCTGGGAGCAGTTTAGTTAACTGGGAGCTGTTTAGAATTTTAACTGGACCCCATGTAGCAGTACATAAGTATGAATGTCTAAGATGCAGCAGAATGCTGGAGTTCAGCCATTTAAAATCCACTTTTAGTCCTCTGCGCTGTCCTCACCCTTTCTAGCCTGGTTTTTAAAGTAACTCTGTGTTCCTTTCTTAGCCCATCTAAGTCTCCCTGTATCAAGGTGTTACAAAACCTCACCATTTTAAAGTCATCAGGACATTTCCCAAGTGCCCAATATTCCAGAGTGATGTTGCAAAGGCAGTGATGTTCCACGTGAGCATTGAAGCAGAGGAGCAGTAAAAAGAAAACTATTGGGGAACAAAATAAAAATGAATCCAGTGTTCCCTGGGATGGCTTTTAGTCTGATGGTTCAAAAACAAGAATATAACTTGACAACAATGTGACCATATTCATATCAATTGTTTGGATCTAAAAGTAAAAAAAAATAAAAATCATTCTGAGTGCAGATGAACTTTGGATGAAACTCTGATTTGCATTTGCCAAAATCTAACTGAAAAAAAAGGGAAGTTGTTTGATCTGCCCTGAACTTTAAAACAAGTTAAAAATCTCAGCCTTGCTTTGCCTAAAGCTTCACATTGTTGGTAGTCTTGGGAATTTAACCTTTGAAATGAATATCAGGAATGTTGCTGTCAGGGGAATGGCTCAGTGCAGGGCTGTGGGTGAAAATCACCCCTGTGACAGAGAATCTCTGCATGCTGAATGAAATACACAGTTCTGAGATTCATGCTGGACTGTTCCAGCAGTACTTCTGCAGGATTTGCAATAGGAAGACAATTAAAATGGTGAGGTTTTCAGTGTGACATGGATAAAACTGGAGCTTAATCTTAGGAAACTTCCCAGTAATATCTGCTTACAGGTTTCCTTTATGTTCTCCAAAACATGACTTTCAGAAGTAGAGCAGTAATTATAAATCCAGCAGTACAGCTCACAACAGTCTCTAGTACTTGAGGTGATCTCTCAATAACCTCTTTCCTTTTTCCCCACAGCAGTATTTTTTAAAAATATTTTCTATGCAATCCTGTCTGTTTTAACTGTGATGTTGTCATTTTGATTTTGATGCAAGCCCATCTTTTTCAGCTTCTCAAATACTGTGGGACTCCAGCAATTCAAGCATGACTGTAGGCTCTCAATTTTTTATTCTTACATTAGTAATTTTACCTTGAAGGGAGTGGCATGTCTCCACCTAGACAGAGCTGTAGCTGTTCTGTCATCACATGGCTGATTACTCACCCATCCTCCCTTCCAAAAATGCATCTTTTGTCCCCATGTTCGTACTCCTGATGTGGAGGAGACATTTCTGCCTGGGATTGGTGATAATCCATCATCTCCTTGTGGTCACTGACCCTGGAGCTGGGGTGACCAAGACTGCCTTTACAAAACCAGGGAAGAACTGTTAGGAGAAATAACAGCTTATGTGAAGCTGTTGTTTATTTGGATGGCTGTGCCACAGGAATGGAACAGAAACCTTCTGAAGCCCCTCTGATTGTTGAGATCCTATTTACACATTTATTTTATTTAATTTAATTATTTGTTCCCTGCTCCTCCCAGGGGAAAGCTGGGAACAAAAAAGTGGGAGGCTAAACAGAACCCAGAGATGCTCTTTTGCACATCTGCTCCTGTACCACTCTGAAGGAATGCTAGCAAGTGTTAAATTGATGGTGGAAGAGGTTTAATGAGCACTTCATAAACCCACTTCATTTATTCAGAGGTCACTGATAGAACAGAAATTGTTTTTATTGTTTTTTCAATTTCCTCACGCCCCAGGGCATGGCAAGAGGGTGGACACTGTGGAAGAGTTTCTCAGCTGAAGCATGATGCACAGGGTCTGGGAACCTCTCACTAGAGGAATCTGGGAATCTAGATGGATATTTAACTAGATGTGTTTCCTTTAAATCCCTGGGCTGGTTTTAATTTGCATTTGCATGGGCTTTTCACTGAGCCCGTGTTTGCAAGCAGCAGAATGCTTCCTTGCCCTTGGAGCAGAATGCCAGGGGAAACTTCTCTTGCCTCCACTCTGTGCTTCAGGGCTGGAAGGAAAACAATTAGTTCCACACAACTAAGAATAAATCACCCAAGCTGAAAGATGATAGTGCCTGACAACTGGTAATGCTGGAAAAAAATATTCCAGTAAATCATTATTGATGGGGAAATGGGTGTGCAGAGCAGATGGTGCCAGTGTAGCCTTGTGCACCTTTACACTAAGGAAAATCCACAGATCACTGCCTTTACCTGCAGAATAAGTAAATATGGCAAGGAAAAAGGATGGTTAATAATTAAAAACAGTGTATACTTTTCATTTTTATTTTGGGGTTTTTTAGAAATATGGTGCAGTAATAGATATATGGATATTCCTTTGGTTTGTGGAACATTTCTGAGTTCTGTCAGCTCAGAGTATTGCAAGAATAAACAGTGCTCATTCAATCCTTGTGTTTCTCTGTGTTCCACAAGGCTTGGAGATTCCATTAAGGTTTATTTCATCTCTCCTTGGGTAGCAAAGAGACCCTGTTCTGGTTACCTGTTTCATTTTCATCAGTTATTTGAGAATTTGTTCAGAATTTCCTTTTTTTCCTTTTTTTTTTGGTTAGGAGTGCATTGTCTATTCTTTTTTGAAAGGATCCTCAAACTACTTGCAAGGACATAAAAGCAAATTTCTTCATTAATTAACTATGTGGACAGAGTGTAGACTGTTTGCTTTCTTCTTCAGGTTATGTCATTGTGGAGAGCCTGTACTTATAATTTAAGTATATTTATTAGTATATCATATTGCAGATTTAGGAGAAAAATGGAATGAAGGCAATTTATCCCATTTCACAGGGAAATTTTGCATTTATTATTACAGAAATATTTCATCTTTGCCCCATAATGCCATAATGTTTTCTGTAGCCTGAGGGCCAGCTCCTTCCTTTATCTGCCCCTGCAAAAGGCAGAGCTGGAGCTGCAGTGGGCTTTTCAGGCAGTGCCCAGATGTGACTGGGGATGTTTTGGCACAGCTGCAGTGACACCAAAGCCCCCCTTTCACTGCTCCAGACTGAAAAGGATGTGTCCCTTTATAGGACTTTTGGATTTGGGTTCTTTTCCCTTTGAACTGAAGATTGATGAGACGGGAGGCGAGTTTTTTCTCTCCTTCGTTCTCAGTTGTTTATTTTTTCTTATCAGCATTACAAGGTACAAGGAGCTATGTGCACTATGATAGTAAAGGGGTAAAATGGCTAACAAAGATCTTCTTCAAGGTCTTTTATATGTCCATTTACCCAATTAACAGGTGCCAACTAAGTTATTTTTATTAGTGACCCAATGACCCAACACCTTTGTGCTGCACTGTGGCATTTTCTACCCAATCACTCACTACTACCCAAAAACCTCTAGGAAAGAACATGAAGAAGAAAGAAGAAGGACAAGAGACAACACCCTAAATCCTCCATCTTGTCCCCTGCTCTCTAAACTACCTTAAACTCTAAACCTCAACCATCACCATGAAAACATGCCCATGAATTTCATATTATATGAAATTCAGTGTTTCTTTGAATTCTAAAACTAAGTATTAAAAACAAGGGCATACAGGCATACACACTGTATCTCAGACTCCAACAGGATGCATGAAGCCAGCAGGAACAGACAGCTCCACGCTCCATACACATCCCATTTTGGGTGAAAATGGGAAAATCCCCTAGAAAACATTGTCACTGAAGCATGAAAATGCACTCTGGGCTCGTGCTAAGAAATGCTTGTGCTGCCTTGCTAAGCACCTTCACACGTGCTGAAGCTGGATTATTTGGCTTTTATTTCTTTCCTTCTTTTCTGAATTATTTATTATTTAGCTGCCTTTCTTGTGTGCTTTGCTCCCAGCAGAAAGCTGCTCTGCACAGCCCTCTCCAGACAGCCAGAGCTTTGGGCAGAGCCCTTCTCCTCCAGGAGTAAACAGCAGTCTAAGAATAACTCAGCCTTTTCTGTAGTGTGTTTTCATGGTTAGCTGTCCTGTCTAGACAGCTGATGGCTCTGGGAGCTGCTGAGGTCTAAATCAGCCACCCTTGGGCACCAGAGCCTTGCACTCAGGGCTGCTGGGGCTCTCTCTGAAGCTCCATGGCTTAGTGGAGCTTCAGAGCTTCATTAAACAGCTGATGTCAGTGTATAAAAAAGGAATTTTCAGCTCTTACACTTATTTCTGACTGCTGTGACATGGCCCTGGTTATGGTTTTTTTGGTGGGCTTTAATTTTGTTTCATGGTGTTGTGCCCAAATTCAGGTTTTGAGCATCAATTGAAGGCCTAGAACTTTTTCTTTTCCTAATAGAAACAAATGATGAAGATAAAGCTGTGCTCCACATGTAATTTCAGTCCAGATGGCATTGTAGTGCACGTGTCACAGAGCCATTTGTAATCACAGAAACTCTGTTTTTCCAGGGCTGAAGAGTAAAACTCTATTTCCAGCAACCAAGCAGCTGCAAACTGCTGTTCAATAGGTGAAACAGAAGGCTAATTAATGCTTTAATTTATCATGATGAATATGGGGCCAGGTAGCCTTTGGGGTTGTCTGGGGGCAATATTTCTTACAAATACCTTTGAAAGAGCCTCTTGCTCCCAGTGTTTTGGAGTTGGGTGCCTCACATGCCCCGTGACATTCATCAGTTTTCAATGTGCCTTTGCTGATGCAAGAATTGTCAGAACAACACAAAAAGGAAACAGAAAATCCGTGTACACTTCACTCCTGTGTTGATAAATTTGTTTTTGAGGTGTTACCATCATGTTTATGTACCTGTTTCTTTTGATGGGTGGATATGCATGAAAGGGGGTTGGCATTAGGTCTTCTCAGAGTATCAAAAGAGATGTTCAGATCTCCTAATCAGGTGAAATTCTACACCCACAGAAATCAAGGCTGATGCATTTTCCCCCCAGGGGATGGCACTTTGTGTTGGTCCATCACATAGCAAGGCACCGTGTAAGATAAACAAGCAACTCACCAATGTAGCAAAAATTACGATGGCTCCAAAGAAAATACTTAAAATAATAATATTAAATAATAGAAAATAATAGAATGATTTAAAAATAAAAAGATTATTTAAAAATAATAAAAACTCTTCACAAGTTTCTTAATTATCAAGTGCTTTTTTTAGTTTATGTCTGCAGTAAGGTCTCTGTCAGTTTCTTTCCTTCCTTAATGTGTTTTGTTGTTGATGTGTTGATCATCCTTCTGTGACACAGTGCCCAGCATCCCCAGAAATGTGGAATAATGGCTTTTCTGTATGTTGTTCCTGTGAATAATACTCTTCAGAACTTGCTTGCTCTGAATTTATTCCCAATTGTTGGGAAGTTTACCGATTCCTTGTTAGATTTGATGGGTTTGGTTAAGTCACTTGTTGTTTTGAGGGAGGATTATCAGAACTAGGCTTATTTTCCTTAAGAATAATTTTAATCATTTAATGTGCCCTAAGATGATTTTGGCTGCTTTTCCTTGCTGTTGCCTTACAAAGGGCTCCTTTTGTTGCAGATTGAGAACCTGCAGGAGCAGCTGAGGGACAAGGAGAAGCAGATGAGCAGCTTGAAGGATCGAGTGAAATCCCTGCAGGCTGACACCACCAACACCGACACTGCCCTGACCACGCTGGAAGAGGCTCTGGCGGAGAAAGTGAGCTGGGAAATGCTGCTCCTTCCCTGTGGTGTCCTGGCCACTGCTGCCCTGCCTGGTCCCCATCCCCATCCCCATCCCCTGCCCCATCCTGATCCCTGTCCCCTGCCCCTTCACATGCCCCATCCTGATCCTGTGCTCCTTCCTGTTCCTGATCCTGTTCCCATTCCTGTACCCCATCCTGATCCTGTGCTCATTCCTGTTCCTGTTCCTGTTCCTGATCCTGTTCCCATTCCTGTACCCCATCCTGATCCTGTACTCATTCCTGTTCCTGTTCCTGATCCTGTTCCCATTCCTGTACCCCATCCTGATCCTGTACTCATTCCTGATCCTGATCCTGATCCTGTTCCCATTCCTGTACCCCATCCTGATCCTGATTCCACGCCCCTTCCCAATCCCCTTCCCCAATTCTGTGCCTGTTCCCATTCCCATTCCTGTTCCATTCCTGATCTCGTTCTATTCCCATTCCTGTTCCTGTTCCCATTCCCAATCCTGTTCCGTTCCTGTTCCCATTCCCATTCTGTTCCATTCCCATTCCCAGTCATGTTTCCATTCCCAATCCCATTCTGTTCCTGTTCCCAGTCCCATTCCTGTTCCCATTCCCAATCCCATTCTGTTCCTGTTCCCAGTCCCATTCC
>NC_031773.1:69169684-69171638 GCF_001522545.3 Parus major | reverse complement strand
GGGATTATCCCCCAGTACAAATATTGATAACCAATAAATAAATAAATACATCCACTATACACTTACATACACACTATAAATACTGACTATAAATCATACCTAGTATTTAGTGATAAATTCTTGTCATTTTATTTTAAAATTTTAAATTCTTGTAAATTCATTTAGTGATAAATTTTTGTAATGCTCCAGAGATAACAGATTGTCCCATTCTCTTTTGGTGGGATAACATCTTGGGCTAATTAAATATATATTCTTCTGGATTCCCAGAGAAGCAGGACTGCAGCTCCTTAGCCTGTCAGATCCTATGAACTATGGTTAAATTTTACCTGAATTTGCTTACATCCTTTCAGATTCCAAAATATCCAGAGCTCCACTGATATCAGGTGTATCAAAAAGTTATTTTGTTGTTTTTTCTTACTGTGTATAAATCCCAGCATCCCGTAGGCACTACACCCCTTCTTCTCTGAAGAACCACTGATTTAACTGTACATTCTAGAAAAATAAGATTTAAATAAGTCAGGAGGCAATATCTAATACATCCTGCTTTAGGGTGATTTTGATAATCAGAAGCAGACGAATTGGGTTGCATTTGAACAGCACTGTGAACTTCCAGGGATCCAGAAATCCCGGTGTTTCACAGCCACAAATCCATAGATACCTCAAGTTTGCTCCTTCTTGAGGAGCTGTAAAGAAAAATAAAATAAAATGGGACACTTGTCAGAAGTGGTGTGAGGAGGAGCCTGAGGAGCTGAGCTGAGTAAGAGGGATTTCCTTCACAGAGTGCTTTCTTTTGTCAGGAAAAGACCATTGAGCGTTTAAAGGAGCAGCGTGACAGAGATGAACGTGAAAAACAGGAAGAGATCGACAACTACAAGAAAGACATTAAGGACCTGAAAGAGAGAGTCAGCATTTTACAAGGAGATCTCACAGAGAAAGAGGTTGACCAGCAATCCCAATCTATTGTGACAGAATTATTTATTGTCTCTATTTGTGTTCCATTGGAGATGAGGAAAGCTGTGACTTTGCAGTAATTGTCCTAACAAGGCTGAGCTGGTAGAGAACATCACTGGAGAATTTGGCAATCTTCTTTTCAAAACTCAAACCAGTACAAAAATACATACCAAGAAAGTACTAAGGTTTTGTCTACATGGAAATCAGCATTTGACAGGGGAAAAGAAAAAAGCAAACAGGAAAATTGTTTAGAAAGAAGTTGAGATGTGCTTTGGAGTAAGGTGGCGTGAATCAGTTTCACCCAGAAATGTTTTCACCTCTCTCAGTGGCTAAATCTTCTACCCACATACAATTTTAAATACAATTTTATTGAAAACCAGTTTTTCTTATACATGACTGGCACTGGAGCACAAGTTCCATTTTGCAGAATTGTCCATCTTTAAAAATGACTTTGAAATTAATTTAGACAAGATTTTATTTTGATACTGAAAGCCTGAATTATTTCAAGCTGTCTTAAGTCAGTGACACAAACAACCTGAAATGTTCTAAATGAGGTCCTGAACATAGTGTGAAGGGATAGGAGGGAGATAAAGACAGGAAAAAAAACCTAAATATTGCACTTACTTGATAATTATTTCACATCTTTATATTTAGACATCATTACTGGATCTTAAGGAACATGCCTCATCATTAGCTTCATCTGGACTGAAGAAAGATTCGAGACTCAAGACACTGGAAATTGCATTAGAACAGAAAAAGGAGGAGTGTTTGAAGATGGAAACACAACTGAAGAAGGTAATCTTAGTGCATGTTTATAAATGTGTTGTAAGCATACAGTTCTAAACACATTGCCCATGTCTAAAAGATGGGAGGTAATTTCTAGTTACTGAAGAAAATGTGAAAAAAATTAAAAATAAATATAAAAAATATAAAGAATTGGTAGCCTGCCATTATGGAAAAAATATGAAAAAAATAAAAATACATAAAAATAAATATAAAAAAT
>NC_031773.1:69164706-69168458 GCF_001522545.3 Parus major | reverse complement strand
TTCTAGTTACTGAAGAAAATATGAAAAAAATTAAAAATATATAAAAATTAATATAAAAAATACAAAAAATTGGTAGCCTACCATTACATGTGTGAAGTAACTTCTGGTTACTCAAAAAAACATAGTTAAGATTCATTTGAATATGTTTTATACCTATATTTTTGCATATTTCCTTAATAACACTTTTTCCAGCTGTTTTTAATTTCTTAAAGGCTTTTGCTGTAGCTTGCACAGAAGTAAAAAAAATTATTTTAAAGGCTTTCACTTTTTCAATGCATTGCAGATATTTATTCAGGCAGTTTGACATTTTCAAGATGAAATAAGAGATAATAATGAAAGATAATCCAACTCCATTTTAGAACTTCTAAAAACTTGTTTTTGCACCTCTGTATTGTTATCTATTGCAAATAATTGTTATAATTAGCCTTTAATGGCTGTGTGAGAGCACTGAGTTTAAAACTGAATTAGAGGTTTATTCTGTGGAGTGTTATTGCATTATCTTAGTGCAGGTTTGAATGAGACACATGCAGGAATTAAGCTCTCATGTAGCTCCTTAAGATTAAATGGCTAAAAGCTTTTTATTTTAGGTTCTTCCCTGACAGTTTGAATGGAGAAATGTCTAAAATCAACCTTACTTCCCTCGCCTCATATTCCCAGTGAGCAGTTTGGGTATTTGCAGTCAAACCTAGAGCCCTAGAAGTTAAAAAGCTGGCAGAGGAGCCTGAACTGCACTGCTGTTAAGGCATTAAATAAAACAGATTTGGGTAGTCCTTGCAAAAATCTCTTGCTAATCTCAGAGCCTCAGAGAAATTGTGAACCATGCAAGCTTCCCCTTCTTCTGTAAAAGGGATTTTACTTCACACTAAACAAAGAAATGAAGCAAGTGGAGCACAAGGGTGCTGAAAAGTTGTTGATAGTGGTTTTAGTTCCATGTCAGTGTCTCCACTCAAGTACCCACTTCTTGTTGCTGTTCCTCTTCTCCCTAATTCCTCTTCTCACTAATAACTGTTCTATATTGACTTAGAGACTGAAACTGCTCTGGTTTTCATATTGGGGGTTTTATTTTCACATAATCACACCATGGTTATGCAGATCTGTGTGCTCACTCTTCTAATTATTCTACATTCACTGCTTCTGTCAGCAGGAGATGCAGTGGGAGATTCTGGAGGCTGAAACAAATCATAAATCCCATAAATGTTGAGTTTTCATGGCCTGGTGTCCTGTCTTCATTTGGGCTCAGAGGGAATCATTCCAGGCAAATCACACACAGCAGGTTCTCTCCCTGTTTTTCTGTGCTGTTATGCTCTATGGTTTTTATTTTCTTTAGGAAAATCTTTGTCCAAGCTACTATTTTAATGTATTTGTTTTATAGTGAAAAAGTTTTCCTTCAGGACACTCACTCTTTTCCCAGCATCTTCTGTCTTGTCTTTCCCAGCCACTATACTTTAATTTTGTTTTTTCTAATCTGGGAGAGACCAACTAATATTAGAAGTTTTTCCAGGAAAGATGGGTGTATTTTTGTACATCTCCATTTCCAGTGCATATTTTTTCTCCCTACAGATATACTCCTTATTTTTGGGGAGGAAAAAGAGTGAAAACCATATGTTAACAAACTTCCCCTTTCTGCAGTTCTAGGAACTTTGCACCAGAAAATATTAGCAGTGATTCCTTGCCAGGAAAATACCTCTACATTCAACAGGCTCACTCAGAGGTTATTTTTTTTTTTTTATTTTGTTGGGTTTTTTTAATCTGCTGTGGTGTTCTTTCTTCAAATTCAGGAGGATAATATCTTTCAAAAAACAGGAAAAAAAGTGACTGAATGAAGTGTAGGTCCAAATTCTGTCTTTCCCAGAGAGAAAATAGAATTAGCTTGGCTAGTCTAATACAGACTCTGCTGATTTTTCTTTTGTGAACATGGATTTTCTCCCACAGCTGAAAACAGTACTGATAATATTGGTAGATGAGACTTGTTCTCAGCTGATAATTTTATTTATTTTTTTTTTTAAGAAGGGACAATAAATAATGTATTCAAATAGAAAGAAAATGGATGCCAGGGAAATCAGGATTTTTTGTAACACTAGAAGTAAAAACAGAGCAATTGTGATTTAGTTACTAAATCAGTTTACTGAACCATTCAGCTGTCTTGAAATTGATACAAGGGAAGCACCAGCAATTAAAGTCCTCAATCTGTGAAACTCATCTGAAAACCCAAAGAAAGAGCTACATTAAATATGTGGGGACTGGACAAATCTGTCAAAGTGAAAAAATCAAGCTGAATTTTGGAACTTGCACGGGGTAACTCCACACATTTCTCATGTTCCAGAAGCTGGTCAGTAATGCATGCTAAAACCACTAATTAAGATTCTGTCGTCTCAGCAAATGAATGTTGCAGTTATTATTTTGAATTCTTTTCTTGTTGCATCTTTTCTGTTTCTCACACAGTTCCTATCCCAAATTTGCTCCATCTTTTCCTATCTTCTTTCTCCCTTTAGCACCCTGAAGTTTTATTGAGTCATCCATCCAAGCTAGTAAGTTCCCTGGCAATCTGAGGGGCTGTTGCCAGCACATTGAATTTTTTGTGTTGCATGTGTATTCATTCACCTGTGCTTTTGTAGTTGGGCCAACACAGAGTGCATTGGTGAATTCCTTCAGTGGTGGGGATGTATGGATACAAACAAAAAGCAGTGGGATGTCTGAGCAGTCACGTTCCAAAAAGCTTTCTGAGATGTTTTCACTCTTTGACTGCCTCTGTCTGACTGCATTTTTGTTTGGACAGCTTAATATTGTGTCAGTGTTTTGTTTCCCTTTGCTGCTGGTGCTTGAAATGTCCTGTAGCTTTTCTGTCACCTCCATTGTCTGTGCACTTTCAGGGCAAGAAGGTGGAATTTCCATGCAAACCAAGCTTCTTGTGTGAAATTGTTCTGTAACACCAGGCACAGCAGCACAGCAGAAATAACAACAAAGCTACAGCTGCTGAAAGGCTGCTCAAAAACTGGTGTAAGCATTCAGCTGGCTGGTACTACAGCAATTTCACTTTGGGTCCTATTTCCAGCCTCCTCTTTGGTGTCAAAGGGCACTCCTGTCAAGGAGTGTTTGTATGATAATATCTTGTAATATTGTGTAATATAATATCTGTAAATTGTGTAATCCGAGGTGGTTTTCATCAGAGATTTCTTTTGTGGCTCTGTGCAGGAAAAGTGGTGTTACAGAACTTTCAGGAGTCTGATACCTGTGTTACTCTTGGCAATGTTCAGGGTAAATGGACTTGTCTGTCATTGTCTGAGAGTCAGGGAAATGCTGGGGCTTGCAATTGTTCAGTTTTTGTGCCATCCCATGCCAGAAATTCTTTAAACCTGGCTAAATAGCGTCGATAAGGAATTGAGAAAATAAGATACAATACAAAAAGATTGTAGTTGGTGCAAATAGGCAGAAGAATTTGTGTCAGGAGAGCACATTGTCTACAAAACATTTACTAGCACGCAAAATTTTTGGGAGTGTGAAGAGAGAGAGAAGCTGGGGAGTGAGCTGTGTATTTTATTCTGCAGTGTGATACAGCAAACACACAGGATAAGGGACAAGAGCCTTTGTGAAGGCCAGCTTGGGTGGGGTGGTGAGCATCCTGCTCTGCTGGAAGGTGTCCCTGCCCACAGCAATCATCTTCAAGGACCCTTCCAACCCAAACCATCCCACAGCAATGATCTTTAAGGACCTTTCCAACCCAAACCATCCCACAGCAATGATCTTTAAGGACC